>NC_069000.1:13649762-13655917 GCF_001194135.2 Octopus bimaculoides
ATCTCATTTTCATGTATTTTCTTTTTACTTTTGCACCAAACATACATACATATATATATTTTGAGCGAGATCATTGCCAGTGCCCCTGGACTGGCTCTTGTGCAGGTGGCACATAAAATACACCATCTTGAGCGTGGCCGTTGCCAGTACCGCCTGACTGGCCTTCGTGCAGGTGACACGTAAAAGCACCCACTACACTATCGGAGTGGTTGGCGTTAGGAAGGGCATCCAGCCGTAGAAACTCTGCCAAATCAGATTGGAGCCTGGTGTAGCCATGGACAGCACGAAAAACTGACGTTAAATGATGAGGGTGTGGCCTCACCTTTTATATGCAATTGATTTATTACAGCATAAATACTACAAACAAAAACACACACGTTTTATATGTTGTTTTTGAAAGTAAAGAGGAAACTGAAGCATATACATGGACATGTTGCAACAGCTGCAAGTCACTCATGCATGCAAAGAAAGAATGAATGAAGGAATGAAAGTGTTACAAATATTTAGAGGAAGAAGGATGTAATGACAATAGATAAGTGTTCAATAAGTATCAGATATTTATTGAGTGGTAAACTATTATAAATATCAGTTACTGGTGTAATTGATTCTTGTGTAACAAGTGCTTCATATGATGGCTGAATTAATCTGTTAAGAAACACAACTCAAGATGAATTGAAACAATTCTCCAACAATCTTAAACTTTTCCTCAGTTTCGCTGTTGGTGGCTTATTAGGGGCTGCTTTCCTACACTTGTTACCAGAGGCAGGGTCTCATGCCAAGTCATTTGATGACTATTTGTGGACAGGAAAATGGGTCCTAACAGGTCTGCTTCTGTTCCTTTTCATTGAAAACATTATGAGTGGTGAGTCCCAATTTAAGGAATTGGAAGAAATTGAAGAAAAAACACGGGCTGCCCAGTTAGATTGAACTCAAGGCAACATGATAGTAAAGCGAGGTACATAACTTCATGATTATTTATGTATGTATGTATGTATGTATGTATTATTTCAGAATCTGTGTTGCTATGACATTAACATCAATCTGTAATAATAAAAGTGAAATTCTGTCTGTCCATCTGGGACCCCTGTATCTCAGTCTACATTTGCTCTACATAGACATATTATACCTTTTTGGAAACAGGATGATCCCAGGATTGAAAATCTGCCCTGAATTTGGTTCTTGAACATCCAGCATTGGGACCTGTTTAAAAGCATTTGGGCTGCTATTTCTAGCAAGTAAAGCTTGGCTGATTTATACCATCTTGGTTGGCATTTGTCAGATGACATCAGAGATCAAGGAGGAGATAAATGACATTCACTTCATTAATTTTACATTGAGATAAGAACTTAGGGATAAATTGGCCAACAGTTGGAGTTCAACTTGGGACTGGAATACTAGAATGGTTCCTTTACAGTATTAATTCTCATCCGTCCTTAACCCCTGATCAAACACCACCGGGCATACAGTCATTATAGCTCTCTTCAGTTTTGATCTGCAAGCCCAATTAGGCCTCCACAGGAGCTAACTTAAAAGTCAGCACAGAGTGTGGCTTTTAAGCGAGTAACTAATAAAAGCTTCAAAGCAATACAAAACAAAATCTATTGTGCAACAAAAGCTCTTTAAATGAAACACTAATTTCAGACGTTAGAAATGTTTTTCTTCACAGTTTACAAACATATAGTTTGCAAGTGAAACAAATATTTTATAATTTTCATTTTAATTTTTTTTTTAATCATTTTAGCATCCTGGTGGAGAAGATATCCTCTTAGAACATGCAGGAAGAGATGCCACACATACGTTTGAGGACACAGGGCATTCAAACGCAGCTTCCAACATTCTACCTCAGTACTACATAGGAGAATTAAGACAGGTATATTACCTACTTTCAATTATGATAATAACTGTTAAATTTTATAACCAATTATTCAAGGAAACTCACAAATACCAAATGTAATCTGTTGAAATAGAATCTATCTTCCTATCAAGTTTCAGTTGAAGTTACATTAATAGTTTCACTGGTGATATTTTGACATATTATAAGGTGGCAAGCACCACCTCAGTGATACTCCTTATATCAGCAATATAGGGGACATCATTTAGGTGATGTACAAACATGAACGAAAACAACTAGAGAAATAGCATGAAATTTAAAGTCTTTAAGACTTTGAACATGCTGAAACTATGCTGAGTTCAATCTCCGTGGCTGATGAGAGGATTTTCTTTTTATTTGTCCTTTTCTAATAATCATTTGCACACACACACACACAATGAAAAAAACAGAAGTAGATTTTTTACAATTGTCAATTATTTGGTATTAACATGTGCTGGATAAGTATTTACTTAACTCTTAAATATTTATTTAACTGAAAATAAACAGTTTACTTTAATGTATCCTTTAGTGACCTATAATTCTATTCAGTTTATTTTGATGTCTGAAATTCTCTTTCATCTTTCTTTTCAGATTGACAAAATTGATAAAAAAAAATGAAAATGGACCTTTGTTATTGTATATAGATCATCTCACTTCAACCTTCTCAGTTACAAAAACGCATTTAAAAACCATCTTCATTCATTGCACATCTTTATTTCAAGACATTCTGCAGTTCATTATTTTTATCAAATTGAAAAAAAAAACATTCCGAAATAAAACATCTTTCATGCATAAATATGGATTGTATTTGGTAATCTGTTGTATTTTGTTCCACAAATTATTTTGCATGTATTTTAACCCTTTAGCATTTAAACCAACCATATTCAGCCAAAATATTTTACCTGCTTTATTTTCAAACCAGCTAGATATGGCCTCCAAAGATCTTCTCTACAATTTCATTTTAAAAATAAACAATCACATCATCAAAATCTCAAAACTAATTAGGGTTAGGGTTAGTGATTTGGGTGTTCAACTCTCGATCATGAACACCCAAACCACTAACCCTCATGCCTTCACTATTAAAAGATGTAAGAATTGCATAAACCATAACTAGAAACTGAACCCGTGACCTTATGGTTGTCAGCTGAATAACCTAACCAGTAAGCCACATATTTACTCTTGATGTAAGAACTTACAGTAAACTCACTCAGACTTAGCTGCTGCTTTTGTCATGTCTTTGCTTTTGTATACATCACTGGAAGAGTCCAGTTGAAATATTACTAATCATGTCATATTCCATAGTAATTCATGTTGGTGCTGCTATTTGTTAGTGTTACAGCCACCAAGAGAATATCTGCTCACCAAGTCAATTGAGTTACTAGCCATACTACCCATTGATGAATCAATGATATGCGTCCTATTACCAGAATACATTCTGCTCTTGGTAGCTACATATAATAGAAGTAATAGCCAGTCTAGTTAGCTTTATGTAGGTAACTTTCAATGGCATAAATAGAAAGATGTTTCATTGGTTTTACAGCACTGTGATTACTGTCTCTTATAAAACTGAAGAAGACAATATGTGAACCATTTTAATGCATAGATTCTTCAGCTTGTAAGACCAGTGAAGCCATTGTTTGCAAATTAACATAAATATTCATTTATGCTTTCAAAGACCTATGTTTGCTTGTATCAATTTAGATACAAAACCTACAATGTTGTTCATTTATGGAAGTAGTTCTCAGCCATTTGTAACTTAACTCCTCCTGATACCAAATGGCATTTTACAAATGCCACCAAAAACCAGATTATTATAATCAAACTGAAGCTAATTTGCTATTTTTTATTACTTTCCAGTTCCACCCAATTACACTGTCTAACAGGATTTTTGTCCTTGGGTAGCGACTGTTATTTCCTATTTGTTTACTCCTAGAAAGTATGCAAAATGGCTAATATTTCCTTCAAACTTTGCTTTTGTTACATTTATTCAAACCCCAAAGAATCCCTCTCAACGCATAGCTATGATGCTCCCCCACTACTCCTGCTCATGATCAGAGATGCACATATTGTCAGCCACTAAGGGACATGTTCAAGTGGCTAAGGTCAAACAACTGACAAGCAAATCTGTGCTATTGAGCAGAATATTTGCTATAATGATATTTCTGCTTCAGCAACTCAGCACCGGATCTGTTTGAAATGTAATGAAATATCGGTCAGTTTCAAAACATTGATATCCAGGTCACAAAAGCAAAGTTTGAAGGGAATAGTAGTAATTAAATTTCCTTTCATTTATAGACAGAAGCAAATAACACTTACTGACCAAAGACACAAAAAAAAAACCCTAGTGTTATTCCTGACTTCTCTTATCAAATGTGATTTGTCAAGTAGCCCTCTACAACAAGAAACCTGCCCAGCTTCATTCCTTTTCTCTCATATTTTACTCCTCTCTACTCCTCATTTTCCGAGCTGTACCCCACCTCCTCAGGGCCTAGTCTTGCAAGCTGCATAGTGACCTTAGTACTGGTGGCACAGAAAAATGGCACATTATGTAAGTTGGTTAACATTAGGAAGGGCACCCAGCCACAGAAACCACACCAAAGCAGACATTAGAGCATGATGCAGCCCTTGGGCCTATCAGATCCTGTCAAGCCATCTAACCAGCATGGAACAAGGACATGGAATGACAATGTTGATGATGATGATGATGTTGCGTCTCTTTATGTTCTGAGTTCAAATTTTGCCAGGATCAATTTTTTTGCGTTTCATCCTCTCAGGGTCAATAAAATAAGTACCAGCCAAGTACTAGACTCCATCTAATCATCAATATCCACCACCACCACCACCATCATCATCATAAAATTTGTCACCTCATGCCTATGTTGAAAATCATTATTTTCTTTTACTCTCAAAACAACCATATTGCTACCACTGCTATTACAGCCAAGACTATCGCCATAACTGTTGCTGCAGCTATGACCACAACCACCCGTCACTACCATTGCCACAACAACAATCACTACTACTACTACTAGTAGTAGTAGTAGTAGTTTTCTCCATTTTACCACAGCTGAAGTATAGATAAGTAGCAGAAGATAATTCTAGAAAGCTCAAGTATAAACATGTTCACTGCTGTATAATTAGGTCATAATATTATTGATCAATATTGATCAGACAATGTTCTATAGAATATTGATCAAGTAAGGAACAAAGACTAAACAGCCTTTTTTTTTTTTTCAGGAATGTAGTCATGATAGAAAATAAATGAAATTTAGACTTAAATTCAGAAATTAGTAATAAGCTTTAAGAATTATGAAAGTTTAATTTTGAGTAACTGGGCAAATTTTTTCCAAAAGAACAATTGCATATAGGCCCTTTTGTAAGGAAAATGGGGAAATAAATGCAAATTATCCTGAGCATATCACTAATATTGATTTCAAATTTTGGCAGAAAATCAGCAATTTCAGAGAAGGGGATAAGTCAATTACATCAGGCCCCAGTGTTCAATTGGTATTTATTTCATGGACCTCAAAAAAGATAAAATGTAATGTCGACCTCGGTGGAATTTGAACTCAGAACATGGAGACAGATGAATTGTTGATGAGCATTTTGTCCATCGCAGTAATGATTCTGCTGGTTAGCCACCTTAGTGTAACACTAATATCAAATTTTAAACAGTCTGGAGAAATAACAATTAAAATCAACTGTAATTGGATTTAAAATGCCTAAATGAGACATAACACTTCTACAAATAATCAATCAGATTTCTTCTGTCATCTCACGCACATGAGAAAATGCTGATCTATTCGCTGTAATCTGTTATTATCAATGTTTGCATGTGAACCATTGTCTTGACATTGTGTGATGAATGTAAATGAGCATCAGTGTCATACAAGCAATGTTGTTTGTTTCCAGTCTTCCATGGAAAAATATTACTTTACTTCAGGAAGAGCTGAGGGTTGGCAAGAGGAAGGGCATCAGGCCATTGAAAATCTGCCTCAGTGAATTACATCTGACCCATGCAAGTGAGGAAAAGTGGATCTTAAACTATATATATATATATATATATAAAAACAAATAGTAAATGAGTATATGCATATATACGTACAGGTATGTGCATACCGACATCCACCTGTATGTATAGGTGCATATCTGGGTACAGGACATTGCAAACAAAACGTAGACGAGAAAACACACAAGCCACATAGAGAACATTCTACTTCATCAGCTACCCACGTTTTAACACCGGCGTTTCGAAGAGTATATATATATATATATATATATATAT
>NC_069000.1:13656688-13659652 GCF_001194135.2 Octopus bimaculoides
GGGGGGGGGTGTAATACAGACAGACAGATATGTGCGTGTAGATCAGTGCTCCACAACCTTTTCTCACTTGTGGTATACTTATGTATTCTTTTCAAAATTCAGCAGCACACCTGAACTAAAAATATGATATCCAGGTTCCACTGTGGCACACCTAGCATCGTTTCATGGCACACCAGTGTGCTGAAGCATGCTTGTTGCAGTGCACTGGTATAGATGGACAGACATGTGTTTCTATTTCGCCATATTTTCTCTCCTTTCTTTCAGAAGAAGAGTGAAGACTCGAAGCATAAAAAAACCATTGCTTCCCTTTTTCCTTATTTCCTGAGCATTAGCAAAATACACTTTGGTTTTCTTTTTTTTTTTTTACTTCATCTTTATGTTATACTAGCAATGCACCCCACCGTTGCCCAGGTGTTATGACCTACAGCCACTTTGTATTATTTGTTCCTTTCTTATGGGCAGAATCAACACATGAAGAGTATGAAGCAAACAACTCTTCTTTATAAACATGTTTTTTGGTCATTTTCTGATGAACAACGCTGCAGTTTCCATTTATCAAATTCAGTGACAAGTCTGTGGTTGGCCTAGGGCTATAGTAGAAAACACTTGCCCAAGGACTGAATGTGGAACCATGTATGCATATATATATATGTATGGATATATACAGAGACAGACAGACAGACAGACAAAGACAGAGAGTGATGCATGCATGCAAGCACACACACACACACACAATGGGGCTTTTCAATTTCTGTCCATCAATTTCATTCATAAGATATAAATCAAGCATTGGCATTGGTGGAGGACACCAACCTATAGTATCCATGCAGTGGGACTGAACCCTTCCTAACTGCACAGGAATGCCTGTAACCATAAACCTACGACCCTGACACGGTATGAACACACATACAGTGAGACAGAAACAGATCAACATTAATCAGATGTTAGAACATATTTTTAACAAGACATAAAGCAACATTAGTCACAGGGAGTTCATGGTTTGAAAAAATTGCTAGCAAAACATTAATTAATTTTATAATGCTCCAGCTAATTAAAACAATGAAATCTACATCCCATAGCACTTAATTGCCATTTTATTGGCTGGGTAATTGATTTTCATCAAAGATGTTGAAAACAGCTATATTTCTAAATTGATGTGTTCATACAGGTTAAATTAGCTAATAAGCCATAAATTTAAACCCTTAAATATTACCAAAGTGTAGTAGGGAGTCAATATTCTCATCTCCATTTTAAATCAAAATGTACATCTGACATTCATGTAAATTTCCAAACTTCCAAATTAACCCTCTTCGTAACAATCTGCTTAAGACTGCCCTAAGTCTACCTATGATTCATATCTTATTTTTTAACCCTTTAGCATTCATATCATTCTGTCAAAAGTAATGCTAATTTATTCATCATCATCATCATGGTTTAACGTCCACTTTCCATGCTGGCATGGGTTGGACGATTTGACTGAGGACTGGTGAAACCAGATGGCTACACCAGGCTCCAATCTGATTTGGCAGAGTTTCTACAGCTGGATGCCCTTCCTAATGCCAACCACTCCAAGAGTGTAGTGGGTACTTTATGTGCCACCGGCACGAAGGCCAGTCAGGCAATACTGGCAACGGCCATGCTCAAAATGGTGTATTTTACGTGCCACCTGCACAGGAGCCAGTCCAGCGGCACTGGCAACAATCTCGCTCGGCACAGGTGCCATCACGATTTCGCTTTCATATTGTTTTGAATTAATCATGCATTATCTCATAGATTTGAGATTTTGATGAGGTTACTGTTAATTTTTAGAATGACATTACAAGGTTAGTGTGCGAGGCCAAATCTGGCCACTGTTCATAAAACAGGTAGAATATTTTGGCTGAATATGGCCAGTTTAAATGCTAAAGGGTTATAGTGATCTAAAATTACAACCTTCTATCAAAATTTCAAGTTAGGTTATTTTACAAAAGTCTTCATTATTTTGAAATATTTTACAGAAATTGTCATTATATTCAAATTTAACAGAAACACTTAGCATACTCTGTAGAATGGTTGGTGTTAGGAATGGCATCCAGCTGTAGAAACAATGTCACAACAGATAATTTAGTGTCTGGACAGCTCTCCAGTTGGCCATTTCCTGTCAAACCGTCCAACCCATGCCAGCATGGAAAATGGACATTAAATGAAGATGGTGATGATTTCAACAGAAGTATGGTAACTAAAGGCTTGAAGTGATCTAAATTAAAAACCTTCCATAAAAATTTCAAGTCAATTTAGGTTTCAAAACCCAGCTTAATGGCAAAAGGGTCCAGATGGACTATATGTAATCTGAACCTTTCCCCCCTTATTTATTTTTTTTTTTTTACGGAATCCCACGTTTTAGGCTATGGAGATTCCGATTCTGAAAAAAAAAAATTTTCAAAATTCTCAAATTCAAAATTTCGATTCCCCCCACCCCATTTCCATAGGTTTTGAGTTAGGGTTAGGGTAAACCTAACCCTAACCCTAACCCTGACCGTAACCCTAACCAGATTTGGCTGTTATTTCTAGCATTGAAATTTTTCAAACAAGACATAAACTTCCTGTTGAAAAAGAGTTCATAACTCCAACTAAACACATTTGTCTCCCCTTACACACACTTCCTGTTTTGACACCACACTTCCTGCTTAACACAAACTTTTAACCCTTTTTTTAAACCTAGCACAACTTTCAATTCTCATGCATCCTTATTTTTCCAACCATTATATACATGAACTACCATTGAACTTCAAAAGCTCAAAGACAATATAATGTATTGGTATATTTATTTTTTTATATATTATTTTTTTTATATATTATTTTCTTCATTTTGTACTTCTTTGTAAAAAAACATTTTCATTCTCCTTCTTCTTGAAAATTTGCTTCGCAATAAAAGCCGGTTAGAAATCTTTATTAAAATATGCTTCCAGTTTAGCATTCTGCTTT
>NC_069000.1:13659697-13663330 GCF_001194135.2 Octopus bimaculoides
ATATATATATATATATATATATATATATATAGCTTCTTTCAGTTTCTGTCTGCCAAATCCACTCACAAGCCGTTAACCAGCACAGGGCTATAGTAGAAGACACTCGCTCAAGGTGCCATGTAGTGGGACTGAGCTTGAAACTATGTGGTCAGGAAGTAAACTTCTTAACTACATAGCCATGTCTTGGCACAAACAAAAAAAGAAAAAAAGACAACTGACAGCGATCACCAGCCAATATCAGTGCTACAAAAACAAAATCCTTAAAGATCAGTACTGACCAAACATATTAATCTCAACCAACAACCTATTAATGATATTAACTACTTCATCTCACTTTAGCAGCAGATTAACCATAAGATAGATAAAATGGTTATGGAGACTATGCCAAATATGGTCAGCAATCACAATCATCAATTCAATATATGCACTGCCACTATGCTGCCTATTCCACTGGAAATATTGAAGAAATTAAATATATTTCACCAACAATGCCTGCAGAATTATCGATAAGTAAATTCAGAGCAAGTTCACAGAAACTGCACAACATTACAACAGAATGTAGGTTACATCAAGCTGGCTTGGTTTTATGCTTACTAAATTACTACAAGACCAAAACTGTTGTAGATGGAGTATGCCTGAGTGGTTAAGATGCTTGCTTTGTAACCACATGATGCTGGGTTCAATCCATTGTATGATATGTTGGGCTAGTGTCATTTTCTATAACCTCATGGGTTAACCCTTGTTTTGAGAGTAAAACAAAGTAGAGGGAAACTAAAGAAGCCCATTGGATGACCCTGTGAGCTATGCCAGCAAACCAGATGCTCTTGGTGGGGGTCACCTATGTTGAACAGATCAAGAAACAGAGGTCAGGCTAATATGGACCACAGAGCCAACACCCCTACCAAGAAAAAAAGTTACAGAAGCATTTTTTTTTCTAGTTTTAGGCATTAAACTGTGGCCATGCTGGGGCACTGCTATGAAGATCTTTTAGGCAAATGAATCAACTGCAGTATCTATTTTCTAAAAAGTCTGGTACATATTCTATCAGGCTCTATTGCCGAACCAATAAGTTATGGAGACAAACAAACCAACACTGGTATACTAGTTGTGAAGCTGCAGTGGGAAATAAACACAGACACACATATATATGTGATGGGCTTCTTTCAGTTTCCGTATACCAAATCCACTCACAAGGCTTTGGTCAGCCCAAGGTTATAGTAGAAGGCACTTGCCCAAGGTGCCACGCAGTAGGATTGAACTCGGAACCTTGTGGTTGGGAAGCATTGTCTGTGCATTGATGACAATTTAAAACCAACATGACCTAGGAGAGGAAGTGGGATATTTTGGTGAGGCTGAAGAGCAGGGATCCAACTGGAGAGAAGCAGAATAAACAGCTCAGACCTATGCTACTTAAGGAGTGAAAAATTTAAGTAAGAAATTAAAACATTTCATACAAAATTAGTAAATGAACAAACAAAAATCATTGAAATCAAGCATAATGAGTGAAAAATAATCTCTTTAATCAAAGTACACTTTTTAATGCAATGCTAATTTAACAGCAAAACTACAATTTTTTATTTATTTTTTTTTACAAAATAACAAAAATTGCTTTCCATTTGGATTTTTTTAAATGTATGTTTAAGCCTAAACTAAAGAGATTGTGGAATATCATATCAAAAATTTACAGCAATATCAATTTCTTTTTCATAGATTTTTTTTTTTACATTTTTATCTTGCAAATAATTCACCTTCATTAAATACATATCATTATAAATTACTTATTATTATTATTATTAATATTATTATTGTTATTATTATAATTATTATTATTATTATTATTGCTAATATGGAACTTAGCTGTCCTTGTTTACAGATGTCCAGCTAAGTGGCCGCCATATACTAGTCCGTGGCAAGAATAAAGAAAACAAGGCAAAGAAACCACCCAAGATATACAGAAATATTATCGTTGTTTCTTTCGGAATTGCACACTGGTGAACTGCAAAATTATCACTGGTGATTAAAGCCTGCAAAAGACAAAAAAAGAGGTGGGGATTAAAGAAAGACAATGGCATACACGTAGATACAAATTTTATTTTATCCTACTTTATTTTGTTTTCCCTTTACTGAAATAGAGAAGCACATTAAATACAACTGGTATAGAATGAAATAATAAGAAAATATGTCAAAGTCTCCAAGACAGCAACTTAATCTGGAACGGGTAGTATCCGCCAGTTCAATAAAAGATACTTGTCTCTGTTTACACCTGCTAAAAATTTCAGATCTAGAATATATGTACATATATATATATATATATATATATATGGGAGAATTTACGAAAAAAACAACAGACGAAGACAGGTGGTGTAAACAACAAATGGATGTATTAGTTTAACGCTCGGGAATAGAGAAAGTCTTTGACGTTTCGAGCTACGCTCTTCAACTGAAAGGAACACAGAAAGAAATAAGGAGAGAAACAAGGAGAAAAAAAATATAGATGTAGTGGTCAGCGACACACACACACACACACACACACATACATAAGTGAATGAACAGATGAAAGACAGGGCACTCAACATATTTATTAGGAGTAACATGTATTTATTATTCAAAACAATTTGATTCAGATTCCATACTATTTCAAATTTCAAAGTCCCTAACAGACCCTGAGGTAACAGGAGCTATACACACACACACACACACACACACACACACACACACACACACACACACACAGCAGGCTTCTTTCTACCAAAATTACTTACTGGTAGAGGACACTAGACTAGACACTAGCCCAAGGTATTGTTGCAGTGGGACTGAACCTGAAACTGTGTGAAAGCAAAGCAAGTTTCTTAACCACACAGCCATACCTGAACCTATAAAACAATCCCAGTGCCTTCAGTTTGGGCTTCCAATAATGGATGCTAAATTTTGAACAAAAAAAATACCCTGAGACAGAGACATCAAAGATACTCGCTCGTAGTACTTCATCAATGAATTTTGCAAGTAGATTTTATATAGAAATGTGTGGGATATTGATGAAAGAAAAAGGTTCAATATTAACAGATAGATTTAACTGTAAACAAAAACTTTTGTGGCAGTAAATCAATACTGCGCATTGTTGAAAAGTGTGGGAGAAATGAATAGTGTTCAATTTTATTGTCCTTTCAGTGATTATGTCCTCTTTACAGGTTTTTGTTTTCTTAAATCAATGTGATAATTAATAAGACATTGATTTAAGACGTGTGATAGTAAGAGTGGTTGAGTTGGTGAATGATTATAATGAAAATAAAGAGGAATTTTAAAATAAATATTGTGGGGATAAATCTTTAAGTTCACTGTATCCTATATGAGAAATTTTATGAGAGAGACAGACAGACAGAAGGGGATGGTACAATGACTATTGAAAAAAAAAACAGTGATTCTATCAGAGTGAGAAAAGTGAATTTTGCTATATCTAATATTCTGTGATATAATTAGAGCAGACAATAGAAATTATTGAAAATAAATTCTAATTAACTCCCTTTATTAGTAAACCTGGCTTGGATAGCATGTCAGCTATAGGAGAGAGAGAAGTGAGTGAGTGAGTGTGCGTGTGTGTGTGAGAGAGAGAGAGAGAGAGAGAGAGAGAGAGAG
>NC_069000.1:13663340-13670849 GCF_001194135.2 Octopus bimaculoides
GTGTGTGTGTGAGAGAGAGAGAGAGAGAGAGAGAGAGAGAGAGTGTGTGAGCAAGAAAGAGAGAGAGTGTGAGCAAGAAAGAGAGAGAGAGTGTGTGTGTGTGTGTGTGTGAGCAAGAGAGAGTGTGTGTGTGTGTATAAGAGAGAGTGTGTATAAGAGAGAGAGAGAGTGTGTATAAGAGAGAGAGAGAGTGTGTGTGTGTGTGTGTAAGAGAGAGAGAGTGTGAGTGTGTGTGTGTGTGCATGTGTGTTGAATTAGCATGGTGTAAACTATGTGTCTGTTGATGAGAAAAAGGAGATTTGCATTGTGATATTATCAATTATTACACTTGCAAGAATTTATAAATTCATTAAAACCTAAGTTTGTACAATAATGTTTAATTAGAATCTAAAAACCTCAAGAGGAATTTCTAGAGTTCTACATTTAACTTGGATATCTATAATTCGATTGGTCCGTCTCTTTCATCATCATCATCATCATCATCATCATCATCATTACCACCATTATGTCTCATTTCCATGCTGGCAGGGGTTGAACAGTTGGACAGGAGCTAGCAAGCCAGAGGACTGCAGCAAGCTCCAGTGTCTATCGTGGCATGGTATTTTAAGGCTCGATGCACTTCCAAATGCCAACCACTTTACAGAGTGGGCTGGATGCTTTCCACATGGCACCAGCATTGCAAAGTTTGCTTTGGCATACTCTTACTCTTTTACTTGTTTCAGTCATTTGATTGTGGCCATGCTGGAGCACTGCCTTTAGTCGAGCAAATCAACCCCAGGACTTATAAAATATTTTAACCTTGAATATTCAATAGTCCACAGAATAGAAATGTCAGTAAAAGGAAAGTGCTTCACTATATCAATCTCATATATACACAATAAAGATACTGTCAAAAGCAAATTTAAAAAATCATATAAACCAGAAGAAATGTAGGCGCTTTCTTATTCCTCCAGCTAAATGATGCCACTGTCCATTCTGGGGTGCCGTCACTGTGGACTCTGTAACAGCCATGATGGGTGTGTCCTGACATTATCAAACGAGGGTTCAGCAATTTAAAAATCTGAAAACAATGGTGAGATTAAATAAATATATAAAAGCAGTACAGTAAAATCATTTAAAAAATAGAGAGTTTTATACATAAAAACTTCCAGAATTTAGTTTTCAAGTTAGACTACAAACTACCTCTCAGAGAAGTAGCTTGCAGTCTTATGAACTGAGTTGTTCAAATACACTGATGCTGGACAAGCTAATGAGTGAGCCTCTATGTAGTCACTTGACTTGCTCAAAACAGCAGCTAAAATTATCTTATTTCTTTATTGCCCACAAGGGGCTAAACATAAAGGGGACAAACAAGGACAGACAAAGGGATTAAGTCGATTACATCAACCCCAGTGCATAGCTGGTACTTAATTTATCAATCCCGAAAGGATGAAAGGCAAAGTCGACCTCAGAACGTAACGGCAGACGAGATACCACTAAGCATTTCGCCTGGCATGCTATCATTTCTGCCAGCTCGCCGCTAAAATTGTCTCTCAAACTAACTTACCAAAGGACATGTGTAATGTAGTTCTGAAGACACTGTTCATACACACACACGCAAACACACGCACACACACATACACATGCATGTCTGTGTTTTCTGCTAACTGTCAGAAAAAGGAGCATTCAGAAAAAAGGAGAGATTAATAATACATTTTATTTTGGTTGAGCCGGTATTTTGTTACTCTGAGTTTCACCAGTGAGTGCACGAGATTTTCAAGCAAGTTATGATCCTGAGCACCCAAAGTTGAAACTCAGAGTAGCATGAGAATGACTTACCCAAAAGTGTGTGAGTGTGTGTGTGTGTGTGTGTGTGTGTGTGTGTTTTTGTTTGTTTATTTGTCTGTGTGTATATGTGTAAGAGAGGAGAGAGTGGGAGCAAGTTAGTGTGTGTGTGTGTGTGTCTAAAAAAAAATTAGGAATACTGTAATATCAGAGACATAAAAATCACTATCAAGTTGTTTCTGTTATCTAAATACACCCCATGGCTCTTGGGGGATCAAGAATCTGGGAGTTTTAGTGACATGAATTATCTAACCCAGGGGTTTTCAAACTGTGGTCCACGGACCACAGGGGGTCCGCAAGGACAAGACAGGGGGTTCGTGGACAGCAAATACTTTTTATGGGCAATTTGATTTTATATATGTTTTTTTAATCGAAATCTTTTAATTGACAATAAACTTATTTGTTAAATACTGTTAAATAAATATATGTAAAAATATATGTTATTTTAAGCAAATATTTATGTATAAATTTCATAAGCGTTTATAAAAGGGTTCCTAAGGTAAAGCCTGAAATATAAAGGGGTCCGCAAGTCAAAAAGTTTGAAAACCCCTGATCTAACCAGTTGCACTACTGACTTCTGGAAACCAGCAACCAGCAACCAGCCAACTACCCAGATAAACTTTGATATTTAGAAACAGGTTAGGTAACAAATTGTGAATGCTAAATCTTCTTTGGCGTAAAAATGTACCATCACTCGGCAAGATTAGCAACCAGCAACCTCAGGGTGAGAGTTAGACAGACACAGAGATACAAGACAATTTGAAGAAGGAAGGTGAAGAAGTTGAAAGAACTTCGTTAATTGATTTCATTATCAGTCGATAAAGTGGCTAGACAACTGACCGAATGCCATGTATAAATATGGAATGATAATACACCTAATTTAGTGCCATTTTATATTCTAGAATGCTGAAATAATACTGAAAACACATGAGCCTCTAAATGCTGCTCAAAATAGTTAGAAATAGCAGTAAAATCTCCTACTAATTACATCTTATTGTCTTTAAAAGACATTAGATAATGTAATACTAGGTATACTTTTGCCTAGAGAGAATAAACAAAATACAGAATGCTTAGAGTTTCAATAGATTTAATCAAAGATCTATTCAACTATCACTGACTTGGAGCTACACAACAAGAACTTTGAAAAGTCAAATATTTATTAAAAGAAAAAGAAAAAAAAAGTAAGTGAAATCAAATTGCACAGTGAAACAGGAATTGTTAACAATTGAAAACGACACAAATATTAAATATGCTAAAGTTATTACCTAAACCTATTTATCAACCTTGGAAATATGAAGATAGTGAAATGTGAAAGACTCGAATACGTGGACATGAGTAAGTGGATATCTAATTATAGAACAAAGTGTGAGAACATCTTGACTTGGAAAATTACATCATCTTCAGTGGAAGGTTATCACTCGACTTTCAACATTTGACCATCCGGTTTATGTTGGAAAGTATCTCTCATGGCTTGAAATTTGGAAAATAAATTGAATTCCAAGACTTAGATAATATAAGAAAGTTATTTGAGATCCAGCTTTGTTTTCAGTAAATGAAACTTTTAGCTGATTTTTTACCAGGCAGCTTTTACAAAAAAGGACATGGTATATTCTAGCAAGTCCTAATCATAACTGAGTATGAATTGGTAACACTTACCCAGTCATAGTCATGAATATAATTTGGTAACATGCTTTTGTTAATTGTTTTATGTATCTATGTAGTTGCTAGCAGACCTAGACATCCTCTGCCCCACCCCACCCCACCACCACCTCCCGGCCACCACTGATCCAGTCGAACATAGAGGATGTGATAGCTGGAGGGAGAGAAGGCTGTTCCAGAACTCAGATGAGCAGAAAAACATGGAATGAAGTAATTTGGTCAAAAACATAACACGCCATGCAACTCAGGAATTAAACCTGCCCAATATCTTAAACACAAAGGTCACATGGTTTCCCTGATCAACAGATACTAACACAAAGTCATTTAACTTGTACCAATTTACAGACACTGGCACTATAGTTACTGACAATAAAGACTGCTAAGAAGACATGTTTGCTTTCTCATTGATATTTAACTAACATTCAGCTATCATTACTAGCATGACATATGATTGTATAAACTATTATAAATCTTCTAAACTTATCTCTTTTAATAATCTTATCTTAAAGCAGATAACAGAAATAGCCAGGAAACACGATTTATGTGAAAAAACTAAGCTTTACTTTAACAGAATGAAATGCAATATGGTTATATCAGGGAAAATATTAAATAACCAAGGGAATGGTGTTGCTTTTATAACTTAGCAACAATCTGATATCATTGTTCTTGTCCTACAGAACAGATCTATATAAAAAAATACTAGAGTTGTGATCATCCCTCTTTTACTTAACCCTGAAGCATTCAGATTATTCTACCAAATGTAGTGCTTATTTATTCACATTGTTTTGATTTAATCATGCATTATCTTGTAGCTTAAAAATTTTTATTATGTGATTGTTATTTTTTGAATGACATTGTAGGGTAGATGTGAGAGGCTAGGATCTGGTTGGTTTTTAACGTGAAACAGGTTGTATATTTGGGCCGTGATCCCGCTCGGATGGTGCTGTTAGCGCTCCACTGGCATGAGTGCCAGTCATCAAATTTGGTTCACTTTTGATCTTATATATATATATATATATATATGTATGTATGTATGTATGTATGTATGTATATATATATATATATATATATATATATATATATATATATAGAGAGAGAGAGAGAGAGAGAGAGAGAGAGAAACAGGAGGTATATATTATCCTGGATACCTGTCTCCTTTTAAGACAGCAGTGTGTGTGATCTGAAGTGGGATTTAGCTGCTATTTATAGCAGATTAACTGATTACATACAGGCTCCTATGCCGGCTCATCAGTCTGAAGTTATTTTCGTATATGAATGAACAGTCAATGAAGGCATTAAACTGATATAACATTCGCAGCAACATCTTCTATTAAATATCCCAAGGAAACTGAATGGATGGTAAGATGTAAACTAGAAACTTGAATAGTAATCACCAGCAAAAAATGAAAACAAATATCGGATTCATTATTTCCTAAATAAAAATACAGAGAAATTTTCATTCAGTATTTTGTTTCTAAAAAGAGGTTGATCAAAGATATTATTGGATTATTGATTTTCTTGACTGACAAGCAGCAAATAAAAGTAAGGCTGTTAAATAACCCTGTTAACTTTATATGCCTTCAATTACTTCCTGACACATAAAGGAAAGCAGAACAGTTGTTTTGTACCCCTCATCAGAAACAATTATTTTAATTGTTTCCGAACACAGCATTAAATTATTCCTGCACTAAAACAAAACTTTGTCTCCGACTGGATTTGCCATTAGAGATTCTATTTAGATAAAATAGTGCTAATGTTTTTTAAATATAAAACTCATATTCATTTGAGTAACATAAGATATAAGATGCTAACCTAGAAAAACAAAACAAATTAAACAAAACAACTCCAGAACTTTCTGAATGATTAATTTTTCAATGCCATTATTTCAATTATAATTATAATTTTAGTTATTTGCACTACTGCTATAACGATGAAGATTGCTGGAAGAGAGCTGAACCAGATAATTTGTGAGATTAAAATTTGATTCCACACTGTTCTGAGTTCAGTTTTGTTGTTACTTCATCTGGGCTGATATAATTTATTGCAATATAATGCATGTGATTAGCATCAAGGATTTGCACACAGAATGTAAAGAACATGAAGAAATATAGCAAAGCAGATTTTCTGACACTGACAATTCTGCCATTTTGCCACCCTAACAACAATAATGATAATAATAATCTTTTCTGCTAGAAGCACAAGGCTTGAAATATGTCGTGGGGAGGAGGCTACTCCAGTGCAACGCCGGAATGATGAAAGGCAAAGCTGACCTTGGCAACATTTGAAATCAGGAAATAAAGACAAATGAAATGATGCTAAGCATTTTGTCCAGCATGCAGATGGCTACACCAGGCTCCAATCTGATTTGGCAGAGTTTCTACAGCTGGATGCCCTTCCTAACGCCAACCCTTCCTAACGGCCACGCTCAAAATGGTGTATTTTACATGCCACCTGCACAGGAGCCAGTCCAGCGGCACTGGCACGATATATGACATTTCCATTAATTCTTTTACTTGGTAAAACATGTTAGATAGCACAATTAACAGCAACCTGTTAATTGTGCTATCTAAATTGTTCAAAATAACACTATTTTTTTTGTTACAAAAATCAGTATTTTTTCTGGTAGTGAAGTATGATCACTGTTGAGAAACTGAATTTTATTTATTTTTTTAAATTTATTTTTAATTCTTTTTTTTTTATACTATCAGCCTATAAAAAAAACTGCTATCATTTCAACCTTAGGGTGTTTCTGCATAGCAGAGTTATGTTACTAGAAGATAAGTAAAAGTTAAAATCCTCTATATTTCTCCTTTAAATAGGAAAAAATTGACCAAAAGCAATTAGATTCTTATCTCTTTATGAAAAAGGTTCACATTAATGAACATTTTGCTAAATAGTTTCACTTAGTAAAAATCCACAAAATTCATAGAGGGCAGAGTGAAACATGCCTACTTCAGAACAAGAATAATAATAGTACATTCATTTATTTTGCCACGGTGGCCTAAAGATATATACATAAATGGGTTACAAAAAGGTTTAGTGTGTACAGGAGAAGCAATTATATAAAACAATGAGTGGTGAAAATGTTATACAATATATAAGGAAATAATAAAAATTTGACATATATCAATAAATGTAAGATACAAAAATAACTGAACATATATAGTGCTCTTTCATTCATTTATTTAACATTTTGCTTTTCCTTGCTAGTAGGATTTGAACACATTTGATTTTCAAGTGATATTTTATGGTCAGATGCTCTTTCTTATCACCAACGCTCACCTGTTTTTGCAAACACAGGGACTTTATATCCTTTTATTCTTTTACTCGTTTCAGTCATTTAGAATGTGGCCATGCTGGAGCACCACCTTTATGTTTTTGAAAGTGCAAAGTAACCAATCATAATGGCAACAACAAATATCAACATTATCACTGCTTGACTCACATGGCAAACTCATGGCAGCATGGAAAGTAAAGCAAAATATAGATGACGATGATGATGATGATGATGATGATGATACGTTTTATAGAAATTGATATAACTGAAGATTTAACCTGAAGGATGTTTATTTGCGAATGTGTTTCGAGCAGGAGGTAGGCACCTAACTCTGTTATTAAAGCTTAACAGTTTTGCAACAGAAATACAACAGACTGAACAAGATGTCTCGCTCATTCATTCAGTGTCTAACTGTGTGCCATTATGGATGATAAAAAGAGAAAAAGAGAAAAAAAAAAGAAAAAAGAAAAAAGAAAAAAAGAAACTGTTCTTATCCAGAAGGAGAAGACAAAAAGAGATTGAAGTGGGCATCTTAGAGACCTATCACAGACTTGTTTACAGCTGACACAGAAACTACTAACAGGGTTAATTGCCAGTGAGAAATGGAACAGATTTTTTTTTTTTTTTTTGAAGAATGGAAAGGATGTTGAAAGAAATCATTAGCCACATATAACCTATTTTACACTGACAAAATGATACTTCAAGAGATGAATGATGATGATCATAATAATAATAATAATAATAATAAT
>NC_069000.1:13670883-13672604 GCF_001194135.2 Octopus bimaculoides
AACTGGTACTTAATTTATCGACCCCGAAAGGATGAAAGGCAAAGTCGACCTCGGTGGAATTTGAACTTAGAACGTAAAGACAGACAAAATACCGCTAAGCATGTCGCCCGGTGTGCTAACGTTTCTGCCAGCTTGCCATAATAATAATAATAATAATAATAATAATAATAATAATAATAATAATAATAATCCTTTCCGCTGTAGGCACAAGGCCTGAAAGTTGGTGGGAGGAGTTAAGTCGATTTCATCCACCCCAGTACTCAACTGGTACTTAATTTATTGACCCCAAAAGGATGAAAGGCAAAGTATACCCCGGTGAAATTTGTGGTCGGGAAGCAAACTGCTTACCCACACAGTCATACCTGGCCAGGCTAGTTGAAAATATCTGGCATTCATGATGGAGTACAAAAACTTTACTGATGTTGAGCATATGGTTTAAGTTGACACATAATCAAAAAATGCTGGTGCTATATGCAGTGGGATTGAACTCAAAACCACGTGGCTGCAAAACAAGTTTCTTACCCACACAACCATGCCTGCATCTATGCAACCATTTGATTTGTGCTCAATACATAATCAGTTTCTCCTGATATATAATGCAGAAGTATATTCATTTTGCCAAGAAGTATAGCAGACAGTATTTTTCTATTGACAACAACAACATCATCACCACCACCACCACCACCACCACCACCACCACAATCATCATCATCGTCATCATCATCGTCATCATCATCATCATCATCATCATCATCATTCAGCATCTGTTTTTCATACTAGCATGGGTGTAAGATGGTTTGTCTGGAAAGCTGCACCGCGTTCCAGTCTGTTTTGGGTTAGTTTCTATGGCTGGATGCCCTTCCTAATGCCAACCACTCCAGAGTGTACTGGGTGTTTTTTTTATACATGTCACTGGCACAGGTGCCTTTTACAAGTCACCAGCACAGGCATGCAAGAAAATTTAAGAAGAAAAATGACAAAAAGCAACATTATTAATTAATATTTTTCTTACTTGCTTAGTGGAACTCTTTGATAAGCAATCAAAATTTTCTTGGAATGATATTGATTTTAATGGTTCAGGAGCAGCATCGGGAGTGGTGCAATTAAAATCAGATGGGCGGTACATAGGGAAATGCTGCAAAAGGAATATGGAATTAAGACAGCAATGAAGAGCACTCAATAATGGTTTCAAATTTTGGCACAAGGCCAGCGATTTCGGAGGTAGGGGTAAGCCGATGACATTGACCCCAGTGTTCAACTGGTACTTATTTTATCAACCCTGTAAGGATGAAAGGCAAAGTTGACCTCAGCAGAATTTGAACTCAGAATGTAAAGGCAGAAGCCGGAAAGCATTTTGCTTGGCATGCTAACGATTCTGCCAGCTAGCTGCCTTAAGAGCATTTAATAATATTAATTAAAAAGAAAAGAACAAAAGAAGATATTTTAATATAAAAGATTATTAGAACAGAATTTTACTTTTGAATAAAATAATGGGAGTGAGGCTGGGGCTGAGGCTGAAGATTTCTGACCATAACTTCTGTCTAAGTATCGGCTGCTCTTTGAGAGATTTGTGGTCAAACCTGTGGCAGTGGAGACCTCTAGTGTTCTTGTGGTTTTATGTGGTGTTCTCACTACATAAATAAACGAAGTTTGTATGAAACGTACGTACTGCTATAACCTATTGAATTTTTGTTGCTTTTCTTCAAATATATATATATATA
>NC_069000.1:13673123-13676844 GCF_001194135.2 Octopus bimaculoides
ATATATATATAGTTAAGTAGCAGTATTTATAACTCTTGTAGGCATAAAAGCTATTTTCTCAAACCAGCCCATCTGACACATTACAGGTGGTAGGAAAAATCTTCAGTAAATCAGACAGAAAAGTGTATTTTCTTACTTCCATTATCACATTTGTATGAATACATCAACACAAATAGTATTATGAAAGCAAACTGCACTGACTTACAGCAGGACACAAATTATGTTACCTAGGTGATATAATCAATGTTAAGAATAGAACAATAATGTCAGAAACAAGTTTAAAAGAAATGCTGCCTGTTCTTATTCTGCAAAAACATCGTAAGTGTTAGTTGTAAAATCTCAAGAAGAGATCAGTGTAGTGAAGCCAATCGCCACATCAAAGTGGCTGTTCCATGTTACTTCTAGTTTAACCCCAGGCAGGTCTTCTGCCAGCTGGTTATCGGTGCAGCAATGCACCCTTTATAAACAATATATATTGCTAGCAGGGGGAGTGGACCCCTACCATCCTCTAGCAGACAACAGGATCACGAGACTGACTCAGTTTTGAGCTGGTTGGCTCAGCTGCAATCGCGAGTATCTGGTTGCCAGAGCGATAGTCAGGGTCTGCTCCAGCCAGCAATATATTGTAAACAAAATGGCCATCGGTCACTGATTTGCAACAAACAAAATAGCTAGTTGTAAAATAATATCCGTAGTCTGAGATGGTGATGTTTGGGAACCCAGTTGGAAAGTGTAATGACAGTCGCTTCAGATAGGACCCTAAGGAGGAGGTACCTGAAGAGTCTATACTCATGGTCCTCTCAGGAATAGTGGGTGGAGATGGAAAGATGCCATTAATTAGAACTTTTGGTGCAATCATAAAGCTTTTAGCAACATCCATTTATAAACAGGCACCACGAACAAATTATTGGTAAATATTCTAATACCTTAGTGATTTTTCTGTTATTCTTTATTTTCAAAATCTTTATTTTGCTCATAAATTAAGGACTGCACTGCCCTCTTAAACCATACAACAACTATCTTTTTATTTTTTTTTTTTTTTTCAGTGTCTTTCAAACTACAAAGTGTGGTTCAGAAAAACAAAATCATAGAAGAAAGTATAGATGCCAAAATAATTTAAAATGCGCAACAATAACACATCATATCCAATAATGATGTTTTATCACAGATTTACAACATTCATATGTATAAAAAAAATAAAAAAAAAAAAAAAAAAAAAAAAAAAAAAGCAAAAAAGTTTCAAAATTATATTTTTGAAATAGATATTAAAAGAAAATAAACAAACCTGAATAATAATTGGACGAGAGTAAGGTAGAATTTCTATGTTCTTGCAATTCTCTTTTGCAACTTGATCAAAACCCTGAAACTAAATACACAAAAAACTGTTAGTGCTATTTGAAGGTGATTTAAAAGGTGTGTGTGTGTGTGTGCGTGTGCGTGTGTGTGTGTGTGTATAAAAGTGTGTTTGGAGGAATATATTATCCGGACGGGTGCCATATTAGTAGTTCTCAGTTACGTTCCAGTTAACAGCTAACCACTACAATCAGTATTTAATGTCTGTGACTACAATTTGTTACTAGTCACTCTGTGAATTCTTCCAATGGGTAATTCCATGTATGCTTCGCTGGACGGTAAAAATTGTCTGGGGTATATATTTTTTATTGATAATAAAAATATGGAAACTTGTACATCCACAAAATCTATTTCATAATCATATGCAGCATATGAGTAGTCGCTGCAGTGGAAACACACGTAGGTCATTATAATATGCTGCATATGATTATGAAATGTTTCTGTGTATTTATGTGTAAAGATTAAGTAGATTACAGAAAGTTAAAAACTGTAAATGAATAGGCGCAGGAGTGGCTGTGTGGTAAGTAGCTTGCTTACCAACCACATGGTTCTCGGTTCAGCCCCACTTGGTGGTACCTTGGGTAAGTGTCTTCTAGTGATCTTGAATAAAGTTGCATAAACTGCTAACCAGTGGAAAATAGCAGGATGCAGAGGCAACTGCTAGTTTTTTTATGCAGCAGAAACATATGTCAGACAAGTTCAAAACAAATATGCTGTATAATTGACTGTAGAAAAACAAAATAAGCAGATGTACTAATCTCCATATTCATTGCAATTGTCTTGGCTATACACTCAGTGAAATATTTGTGATCCAGCGAGGCAAACCTAGGATTCACCCATTGGATAAATTACAGTGGAATCGCATGCCTTACGTAATCCTAGGTGTTCCTTACAACTCGATGCTGTTAGCCAGAACCCAGATTATAACTGAGTGGTCGTATACTTGCCTGGATGATTTATTCCCATCTATTAATCATACGTGTGTGTGTGTGTGTGTGTGTGTGTGCGTATGTGCACATGCCTCTGCTACTGTGTTTATACTCCACTGCTACTTGACAACCAGTGTTGGTTTGTTTATATCCCCACAACTTAGTGGTTCAGCAAAATAAGCCGACAGAGTAAGTACCAAGCTTAAAACAGAAAATAAGTATTGGGGTTGATTCATTCCACTGAAATTCTTCAAGGAAATATCCCAGAATAGCTGCAGACTAATGATTGAAGCAAGTGAAAAATAAAAGATTTTTGTTGAGTATAGGTGCAGGCGTAGCAATGTGGTAAGAAGCTTGCTTCTCAACCACATGGCTCTAGGTTCAGTCCCACTATGTGGCACCTTGAGCAAGTGTCTTCTTCTGCAGCCTCGGCTCAACCAAAGCCTTGTGAGCGAATTTGGTAGACGGAAACTGAAAGAAGCCTGTCGTGTAAGTATAGGTGTGTGTGAGTGTGTGTGTGTGTTTGTGTCTGCACTTGTCTCCCTGCCCATCATTGCTTGATAACTGGTGTTGGTGTGTTTATGTCCATGTAACTTAGCAGTTTGGCAAA
Organism: Octopus bimaculoides; assembly: GCF_001194135.2. Taxonomy (NCBI): domain Eukaryota; kingdom Metazoa; phylum Mollusca; class Cephalopoda; order Octopoda; family Octopodidae; genus Octopus; species Octopus bimaculoides. Next base: position 13,676,016 of record NC_069000.1, read on the forward strand.
AGTGACTAATAGAGTGAGTACTATGCTTGAAAAAAAAAAGCCCTGGGATTGATTTGTTCAACTAAAACTCTTCAAGGTGTTGCTCCAGCATGGCCAGAGTCAAAACGACTGAAACAAGTAAAAGAAAAAAAAGAAAAGAGTACAGTGAAATTGTTAGGGTGGAGGGAGGGGGCGAGGGTTGTTGTTTTAGAAATTATGGAGATAAGTAACTAATACAAAAGAGGAAGGAATAAATAAATACAACATTTAAGGATTAAATTAGGTACAGTGGTTGATTTCCAATACAGGTGATTAATTAAGCTGGTTGTGATGGGAACTAGAAGGATGAAAATAGCAATGAGTGGTTAGTTAGAAGCATTTAAATGAAATTCAGGTGCATAATTAGGGAATGAAGGTCACTAGGTGGATTTAAGTTGTGGTACAGATGCAAATAAGTGAACTATTTACATGACTAATTGAGGAAGTTGATAAGAAGTTGGTCAAGGTTAGAAGTAGGTCGGTCGTTACTATTTCGGTAATTAAGTTTATTCTACTTTTTTTTTAACGTTGGGAACTAATTGAAGAAATTGATTAAAAATTGGGATTAGGCTAGTGGCTGGAAAGCTTATTCTGTTGCGGTGAAGAAGTAAAGAACTTACTATGTGTTGCTAGTAGGAGGAGTTGTGCAGGCAAGTTGCCTGGATGGTTGGGGTGCTTGAGTTCAAGATCATAGAGTCCTGAGTTCAATACCTGTACAGGGAGAGTACACTGTGTCCTTGAGCAAGGCACTTCATTTTACACTGCTTTCAAAAAGGCCAAAGGCAGGATGGGAGAAGGACCCCCCCCCCCC
>NC_069000.1:13676854-13694885 GCF_001194135.2 Octopus bimaculoides
CACACATCATCATCATCATTTAACGTCTGTTTTCCATGCTGGCATGGGTTGAATGGTTTGACTGTAAACAGGTAAGCTGGGGAGGGGAGCTGCTCCAGGTTCCAATCTGATTTGGCATGGCTTCTACAGCTGGATGCTCTTCCTAATGCCAATCACTCCAAGACTGTAGTGGGCGCTTTTTACGTGCCACGAGTACAAGTGTCAGTTATGTAACACCGGTATTGGCCATGACTACAATCTCACTTGGCATGACAGGTCTTCTCAAGCACGGCATGTGTGTATATGTGTGTGTGTGTGTGTAGATCAATGTTTATCTGTTTTGAAACAATACAGCTATTTATGAAAGAATCTTTACCACTAAATTTTGCAAGGAAATTAAGATGTAACCTGCCCACCACCACCAAATCTCAGGACAGGGTTCTCTTGCAGTAAATCAGAGATAAGTCAAGGAAATAGATACAAAAAGTTTCTGTCTACCAAATCCACTCACAAGACAATGATTGGCCTTGGGCTGCAGTAGAAGACACTTACCCAAGTGCTATGCAGCAGGATTGAACCCAAGACCACATAGTTGGGAAGTAAGCTTCTTAACCACACAGCCAATCTTTAGAATTTTCTCAATCTCATAAATTCATGATTTCAAAGACCTTTTAATAAGAAGTTCTACAGTGATTGTACTAACTGAAAATTCATTACAACAACAAAGGAATTATATATAATCCACCCAAAATAATTTTTAAAATTTTATATTTAAAATGTCTTTAGAATATTCACAAAAACAATCTTTTTAGCTCACCTGCCAACACTTTAATGTTTGCGAGACTTTATAAATTTTCCGCAGTGCATCAGAGCAGAGTGTACAGCCATCATTTTGCATAGCCATTGAGTTAAGAAGTACAAAAACTGAATCACGAATACGTAAAACTTTCACTGATGGAGCATCAAAAGCCTTTTGAAACCGTTCATGTTTTTCAATAGTTACACTGAAAGTAAACACAAAGTTTTAAGCTGTCAGTAATATAAGGCATCCAAATACAAAAAGGGTAGCAATTTTGACAAATATTTATATACAACTTATTGACAGACACAGGTTCATAAAAACTTCTTTGATACTAAGTAGAGAATATTGTTATCAATAAAATTATAGTTAAAATATTTTGTTGGCAAGTGAATATGTAAAATAAGAAATACATTGAGTTAAAGATGATACTAGCCTATTTACAAGTAAAAGTGTACTGGCACATGTAATAATATAGTGTTATCTTTTGACGCAGTTAATTTTTATAATGGATTGATAAAGTCAATTAATTTACCCCTTGTTAGCTCATTGCCATCATCATCATCATCATCATTGTTTAACATCTGCTTTCCATGCTAGCATGGGTTGGACGATTTGACTGAGGACTGGTGAAGCCAAATGGCTACACCAGGCTCCATTCTGATTTGGCAGAGTTTCCATAGCTGGATGCCCTTCCTAACGCCAACCACTCCAAGAGTGTAGTGGGTGCTTTTACGTGCCACTGGCACGAAGGCCAGTCAGGCGGTACTGGCAACGGCCACGCTCAAAATGGTGTATTTTACGTGCCACCTACACAGGACTCCCAGACAGAAGCAATAAGTTAAATATTTGAAATCATATAGGCTGGTAGTCTGCTGTTTAAGCCATCACCAATAAAAAATTTTCAATAAATTCAAACAAACATATTTCTATTAGTTTCAATCATCCGACCGACGCTTTATTGAGGTACTGCCTTCAACGGTTTTTAGTTTATCACAAATCAACACAAGTATTTATTTCAAACTTGGTACTTATTTTATCAACAAAGTTACAGGACATAAACACACAGAATATAAACACACACACACACACATAAAAGTTGTTGGCACACCATCAGATAATATGATTTATGTTTTTATATTCTAGACACTTTCAGATATAAATCATATGATCACTATATACAGTTTCAATAACGTCTTTTAGAGGCCACATCAATAGTCCAGACATAATTTGCTACCCAGGTCAAAAGCTTTGTAGCTAAAAAGCAAAGAGCATATCATGCTTACTTCAAAATGAAATTATCCAATCAAGACATAAGCTAGACTCCAGACAAGATTCATCATATATGCATTACAGTATTGAGAAATTGAAGTTATAGTAAAAGAAAACTTAGCTCTTACAATACTATGGTGTAGTGTGAGCCTAGAAATAATGTCAAAAATCCCTACTTCTCCTGCAATGTTCCAAGTTTCAATGTCAAAAAAAGAATTCTTCAGTACCCAAATCTTTCTTTTTACTATCAAACTAATTCCCTATAATCTAAACATCCCTGCTTCTCAACCACATAACAATCTAGATCATTACATGAGGTGGTATCTAAAAAGTTCCAGGATTGGTTATGTTTAATAAAAAATAACTTATTTACCTAAGTTTTAACAACCTCTCCTTCGAAGTAGTCACCTTGCGCAACAATACACCAGTCCCAGCGTCCCTGCCACTTTTGGAATCCAACCTAGAAGTCGTTTTTTGTGAGCAAGTTGAGAACCTTCTGCAGTTCACTTTGGATCTCGACAACATTGTTAAAACAGCAACCTTTGAACTGCATTTTCATTTTGGGGAAGAGATGCAAGTCTGCAGGTGCTAAATCTGGCAAATTGATCAGGTGTGGAAATGATACCATGTTGTTTTTGGTGAGAATCTCACAAGGAGAGCTTAGTGATAGGATGCATTGTCATTGTGAAGAACTCAATTCTTCACACTCCACAGATCCAGTTGTTTTCGCCAAATGTCCCAACTCAAATGCTTCAAATTGATGGTCTGGCCCTGGGGGACAAATTCTCGATGCACAATACCACATTTCTAGGGGTGATGCTCATGGTAGGTCTTCCAGATCGCTCATCATCTTCCAGGAACATTCTTCCACTTTTGAAACATCTATGCCACTCAAAACATTGTTTACAACCCATTACTTCATTACCTTAAGCTTGCCGGAGCATGCTCAATGTCTCTGTAACAGACTTCCCAAGTTTAACACAAAATTTTACGTTAGCTTTTACTTCCAACTTCCTGTCCATGACAAAAATCACTGACTACAACATACACATGGTCAGAAAAACACAAATTTCACAACTTGCGAAGTAAACACAACAATGCCACTTAGCACACTGCCTCATGAAGGTCACTGCTAGCTCTCACTGTACATGCAACTGTGTGCTGCCAAACGTTGGCAAGCTACAGAACAAGTCCAGGAACGTTTTGATACTACCTTGCACTTCAAACGGAGAGAATAAAGCTGTTTATGAACTGGAAGAACTTAACTGAGCAGCTAAGCCATTAACATAAGCCAGACTGAAGGACTTAGAAATTTGATTTTGCTCAAGGAAACCTAAGAACTTGAGAGGAGGGTGCTATAGTGCAAGAGAACAATTTAGAAGCATAATAAAGGTACTGCACAGTGGAACTTAGTCTTACAAAATTATTACTTCAAACTAGCAATGAATAAGCATTGATATTAGCATCTTAGTCAGTTCAATTCAAAGAAATCTATGAAAGCCTCAAGTCTTCTAGAAAACTGGTAAAAAAAAAAAAAAGCATGTCACAAGTGAATGACACAACAGAGAATGTGAACAGCATTCGTTGACAGAGGGAAAAAATTAGCCTCTCAAAAGAACCTACTCCTGGGCTGAAGAACATTTTAACATGAACAACTATAACTACAGAAAAAGCTCCTACCCAACTTGCATCTCAAATTAGGCTTGATGAAACATTATGTCAAAGTATTGAATAAAGTAGGTGTCCGTCAGTGATTGCTTCTCAGCCTTCTCCTGTTTTATTACAATTCTGCAGGCAATAAAAGAAGAGCTTAAAAGACTGGATGCCCTTGAGTGAGAACTTCTTTGTGCTGATGACCCAGTTCTCATAGCTGAATCTGTTGAAGAATTAAGAGAAGAAATTCAAAATGTAGAGGCAAGGCCGAGAATCGAGAGACTTTAAAGTAAAACTAGTCAAGACAAAAGCCTTTGTTAACAGGAAAGAAGACGTGATCATACTGCTAACAGCAAGATGGCCATGCTCAATATGCAGAAAAAGGTATTAGTAGGAACTCAATACTATGAAACCCAAGTAAACTATGAGCACAAAGCATGCAATGAGATCGCAGACAGGCTGCCAGAGAAGGGCTTCATATGTAGCAGATAAATAGGAGGAACAGTTAGTAATAAAAGTAACCATAAATGAAATTCTTTCAAATGCTCACAAGGCTTCCTAGAAGTAGTTGATAAGTTCTGTTACCTAGGTAACTTAGTTAGTAGTGGGGATAGGTATTCCAAGAAGATAAGAGTAAGAACAGAGAGGAAGAAGTTCGGGGTTCTGATTCCCTCACTGAACGAGGGGCAAATTGAATGATGTTTCTTTATGAAGTGTGACACGAAACATGGGCACTGAATGCAGATGTATGATAGCTGAAGGGAAACGAGGCAAGCATGCTCAGTCGTATGCATAGCATTGGTGTGCATGAACAATAGCATGCAAATAAACTAACAGAAAAACTAGGTCTAAGGGGAATCAAAACTGTGTATGTGAAAGGGAAGAGTGAGCTGGTATAGACATGTGATATATGAGGGAGTGCTGAAAAGTCTCTGGTTTTCAGGGTATCATGAAAGGCCTGGTCAGAGGCTCAACCTTCCAAGTTCTTTGACAGGGCTTAGTAAAACTGAAGGATTGCTGCAGTAAGTGTGTGAATCTAAGAGGGGAATATATTGAATAAAATTATAATTAACTGATCCTCCTGTATTTTTTTAAACCCAAAGTCAGGAACTCTTCAGCACCCCCTTGTGCATGAAATATGACAATTGAATAAAGAGCCATCCATGTGGAAAGGACCTGTGAGAGAGGAAAAACCAAGGAAGACATGAGACATAGGGAAAGCTTATCTCATAAGGCTGAACTTTGCAAAGGAGATAACAAAGGGCTGTGTTAATTGGCAAGATGCAATACTGAAGAAAACTTATTCAACCCATGCAAAAATGGAATAATCAAACATAAAACATGATCTCTTCATATACATTTGTTAAAGATAACCACAATCCGCTACAAGAAAATAAAAATAAGTGTTTTTATAGGTTCTCAGATGAAAGTTATTACTACATGCTGAAATTTCACCCCACAATGACAATAGTTGTAGGAATGTTGGGGAAAACATTTGGAAACACAAAAATTCAAAATTTTTACTGACTGGTGAAAAAATATGCTTTGAAATTAATTATGTCTTAGGTTGTAATATGGGCCTGGATGTTCGTTTCTTATCTTTGCCTTTCAATCACTTTCTTGAGAATGTGGAAGATGTCATTTCATTTGATTGCATTTCTCACATGTATTGTCAATGTGATAAACTATTCTATTGAAAAAAGGTCCACCTTATGCATAATTCTTAAGAAAAAAATAATCCAGTGGTTTTCAACCAGGGTCCATATGGCCCAGTGGTGGGGAGTCCATATAAGATTTTGTTGTAAAAAAATTTATGACAATACACAAAATATTTTAATATTTTTTTATACATTTCCTAATAATATTTAATTATAAAAATATACTAGATTTTTAAAAAATATCTAGTGGATGGCTATGGAGGTCCAGTAGAGTAAAATAGGAATTAAATAGACAGAAAATAGTTTAAAACCAATGAGCTCATCTTTCGATGCTATTAGTTAATTCCAAGTTGTGTTGTGTATTTTCTGAAATAAAGATTAATCAATTTTATTTCTTTCACTTGCTTCCCACCACTACCCATCATGAAAGTTGTTCTACAAGTTCAGAACCTGTTATTCTACATTAATTATGACCTTCAACTTATTATATAAAATTGAAGTTCAATCATTTTACATTGGATTCTCCATAAGAGGTTTTGTTAAAATGGCGCCCATTTCAAGTACTCACCTTGCCAGATAGTGTGAAAAAAAAAAAAAAAAAAAAAAACTTTTACATAATACACAAAAATCAGACATTATTGAAATCAGTAAACTTAAATTATTCAATATTTCATAAGAGTTTCTATAAAACAATTGAAAAATTTCTATTTCACATATGCTCACTTTCTTGTACCTTGAGGGTTTGCTCTGGTTCCCCACCATTACCATCTTATCTTTTTTCCCAACTACTCTCACACACCTTCATAAAATGCAGGGTAGCCGTATATTTTTTTCAATAGCAAAACACCTGCACTCATCACTCTATCAAACTTCAACACCTGGCATAAAGCCATCCCACCACTCTCAAATACCTACCTCCACCACACACACACATACTTAGTTGAGGTTTATTTCTTTTTTTCTTTTCCTGTCATGCAAATTACTTGGTAACCTCACTAATGCCAGAAGCACCAAGCACACACTGTAAAGTGGTTGGCATTAGGAAAGGCATCTAGCTGCGGAAACCATATCAAGGCTGACACAGGAGCTTCACACAGCCCTGCAGCTCACCAGATCCTGTCAAACACATCTAGTCATAAAGAATATTACTTTACTTGGAAACAGGTGAAGGTTGGCAACAGGGAGGGCATCCAGTAGTAGAAAATTTATTTCAACTAATTCCGTCCAACCCATGCAAACATGAAAAAGTGAACTTTTGACAATGATGACAGAGAATGCAAAGAAGCTTGTAGTTTGTAGATAAATAAATGTGCATTCATTGGCTTTTACCGTTTAGTATATGGAATTTACCAAAATTGTAATTTGAAATTGTCCATGGTTTAACTATGGCCTAAAGCAGCCATATCAGACCCAAATACTCTACCTGTTTGATATTCAAACCAACCAGATGCTGCCTTTCATGCCTACCTAAAATGTCATTCTAAAAATAAACAATCACATTATCAAAATCTCAAATATACAAGATAATGCATGATTAATTGAAAACCATTTGAATTAATAAGCATTAAGCTTCAGAGAGTAATCTGAAATGCTAAAGGGTTATGAATATAATCTTTGTTTCAGTAAACAGAGAATACTAAATATTCTTTGCTTCAGATTTTAATGCATCTCTGTATCCAGTAGTAAGAAGTATTGTCCCTACTATCACAGACAGGATAGCAATATTTGATCAAGCTGAAACACAGTCCACTCAAGATAAAACAAATCTGAGGTCTTCAGAAAGCTACCTTAGATGTTCCACATATTTTAGACAATTTAATTTTTTTTTCTTTTCAAATCAGCAATGAAATAAAATGGATGGAAACTTGTCGATATGCAACAAAACAGCTTTCAATGAATCAATGTACCCAATTATCAAGCTTATTCTATCAAAATATTGATTTTATTGCAGACAAGGCTGCCTTCCATTATACCAAGAAGGACACGTTCTTTTGAGAATTACAAAACTTACATACATTAACATTTTCACTGATACAGATGGCAGTCAAAATTTCTGCCTCACTCTTCAGCAACACCAAGTTCCTAACAAAGCTGTTTACTTCGTGCAGTTCATAAAATATGAAGCTAAAATTTATTGGCTTCACAATACTGAGAATTACTGGACTCACTTCAACTCACCTCGTATCTTGAAGAGCCACCTGGACACCTTGCCATTGATATTTATATTTACCTTTTTTGTATCTCCTACAGCACATGGTTACCCCTTCTTCTAAATGTGAGAAGCCATGTAACTCTTCTATCACAAGAATCTGCTTGATTCTCTCCCTCACTTTTTTCATACTTTACCATCTTATTTATGGGCTTAAAGGTGCTCAGCCATACCCCCTTAAGCTTCATAGTCTTGCAAGCTGCATGGTGCCCGTGGCAGAAAAATAAATGCCTATGTGACACCACATAAAAGTACCCATGTAGCGCCATGAAAATGCCTCCACCACACTCTGTAAAGTGGTTGGCATTAGGAAGGGCATCCAACTGTAGAAACCACGCCAAAGCAGACACTGGAACCTGATGCAGTTCTTGGACTCATCAGATCCTGTCAAACGATCCAACCCATGCCAGTATGGAATGTGGATGCTAAATGATAATGATGATGATGATTTCTTGTATTTGCCAAATGCTTTTTAAGCCAGAGGTACATGACAAGCATAGCAATTGCAAACTGACAGTTGACCTTTTCTCTTCAACTGCTGCTGAATTTTCCCCAAACATAGCCAAATATTGCAGTACATGTGTATGATCTAACGTATTCTCTAACTTTCAATATTAAAATCAAAATAAGTGTAAATAAATTTTCCTTGTTGTGCAGCCCATAGTATGTGTGTGATACAAGTGTCCATTGTTGCATTACCATTGGCAGCTGACCCAAATTTTCCAGGTACAGATACATGCTCTCTCAAGACCAACAGATGCCTAACTAACAAATGACCACATATATTACAACTAATAACATTTCAATTTTCTTCAATTTTAACTAGTCTACAATTTATGTTTCCACATCTAACATTTCCTATTTTAGGATCTTTTGTACCATGGTGTAACTGACTATTTGAAATAATGCTATAGAGTATGAAACACTAGAGACATGATGGTAGAGTCAAATGGAAATCTATGTTTTATAATCAACATTTACTATATGGTATATCAATATCCAACTTTTTTCAGATGTTACTTCAGATAACAGGATATCTTCTTCTAATAACAACTCTAAACAACGCTTCATTTGCTATTAATTAAATTGTTCTTGTTTATCTCCGCAAAAAAAAAATAAAATAAAATAAAGTAAAATAAAATATTGTATGAAACAACCAAGTTCAGAAAAACTTGATGAATTGGGGTAAAGAGAGACAGGTTACTCTTAAGTAATAGCTAAATTAATGAAAAAGAAGCCAATAGTCTCTTTGTACACATAAAGCTGTCACAACATAATTAGATTGAAGTATAATCTATAGACAGGGTGTTTAGAAAGTTTGCACTGATATCTCTGTAGCAATCACAGGTTGTAGGAATGGTTTTGCAAGAAATTCTACAATGGTTACTACTACAACTAGGAATAACATTTCTAATCATTTAATCAAATAATGGTCTGACTTTGAATAATGTTATCCTATCTACAGCTGAGACGTAAAAAGCGGAGAACTTAGTAATGGTTTCTGATTTAAGAACAGAGCAAGCAATTTTTGAGATGGAGATTGGTAGTCAATTAGATCAATCCCAGTACTTGACCGGTATTTTATGTTATTGACCCTGGAAGGATGAAAGGCAAAAAAATTAACCTTGGCAGGATTTGAACTCAGAATGTAAAAGAGCCAGGAAAAAAAAAAAAAATGCAAACGATAATTTTTCAAATGAGTCTGCCTACACCTCTTATGTTAACTCTCTCTTTCTCTATCTATCTGTCTGTCTGTCTGTCTGTCTGTCTGTCTGTCTGCCTGTCTGTCTGTCTGTCTATTTCATACTTGCTTTTGCCTACTCTCTATTCCATGCAAAGCATGACTAGTGAAAAGCAACCAGCAGTTACATTTATATCAGCTATTATTATTATTATATAGAGACATGAAAGGCAGTCACAAGCAGGTCAGCATCAAATATGATGATACGAAAAGAAAAAGAAGATATTTTAACTTTATATTGAAACATTCAAAACCTCCTTCCCAAGAAGAGGAAGAAAAAAAAAAAGAAAAATGAAAATAATTTCAAAAAGTATACTTACTCATAATGAAAACCTATATCATGATTGCCAACAACAGCATAGAATGATATATCTTTGGAATGATGAAACATCTTTTTAAAACGATCGACATGATACTGGAATTCCTTATCAGAACTCCATTTGCCTTCGTCAAATAAATCTCCTATTAAAAAAAGAAAATATAGTGTTTTAGTTCCATCACAACTATATTCCACGTATCTAATCTAAACAGTCATCATACTACTTTTTGTAGAAAACAGTCTAACCACTTGGACATGCACCTAATGAAGATGCGTGGCTCAATTGTTAGAGACTATGGTTGATAATCTCAAGGAATCTTTTTTAGTGTCAGCCCCAATGGTCACTGTATTGTGTGAGGAGAAAGAACTCCAGGAATCATTAGTTTTGAAAGACATAATGATGAGATACTGTAACAAAAACACTATTAACAGGATATGTGATGCATCCATCATTAGTCATAATGATTGATGTACAACAGAAGAAACATGATGGTTTTATACTATATGTGATAGTTATCTTGCATATAATTGTAATATTATATTATACATAATTGTAACATTATATCATATATGTTATCTTGCATATAGTATAAATATCATATATAACTGTAACATCATATCATATATAATAGTTATCTTGCATATAATTTTAATATTATACTATACATAATTGCAGCCTTATATCATATATGATATTCTAATATCATATCATACATATAATAGTAATCTTGCAAAGAATTGTAATATAAAATTATATATAATTGTAAGGCCGTGAGCTCACAGAATTGTTAGCATGCCAGACAAAATGTTTAGTGGCATTTCATTCATCTATATATTCTGAGTTCAAATTCCACAAAGGTTTACTGACTTTCATTCTTTTGGGGTCGATGAAATACAAACCAGTACTAGAGTGGTTATGGTTTTCCATAAACAACCTTGCCCAGACCTGAGCATTGGAGGGGAACTTTCTAGGTACTATCCTATGGTCATTCATGACCAATGGAGGGTCTTTACTAGGCTGGGGTTGATGGAAATGACTTACTTCCTCCCGCAAAACTTCAAGCCTTGTGCCCAAAGTAGAAAAAGCTAATTTACATATAATTGAAATATTAAATTTTATGTATATATTGCAGTGAACAGGCAAAACACTTAGCAGCATTTTATTTGTCATTATGTTCTGAGTTCAAATTCCGCTGAGGTTGACTTTGCCTTTCAATCTTTTGGGGGTCGATAAACTAAGTATCAGTTGATCACTGGTCAATGTAATTAATTTACCCCTTCCCTGAAATTGCTGGCATTGAGCCAAAATTTGAAACTAATATTAAATTATATATAATTGTAATATAAAATAGTTAAAGATAATAAATTTAGAATATATAAGGAAAAGGAAATAAAAATAGACCAGCAGTATATTATTGGTGTGTGTGTGTGTGTGTATCAGCATCTGTGTATTTTGAGCAAAGAGCATTTAAGCTGTCCTACTCAGACAATTGATTCAGTTACCTGTTGAAGCAGAGCAGTCTTCAGATGTATTGACTTAATACCCAGAGTAAGACTACCATTCAATCCATTATGTTTATCTAATACATATATTGGAAGATTACAGAAGAAGAATTTCTTTTGTATGTAATTTTTCCAATGCTCTTTAAACCATTTGCTAAATTCTTGATAGTCTTTTTAATCATTATCTAATCTTTTAGACTGCGGTCATGCTGGGGTACCACCTTGAAGAATTCTTCTTTTTTTTTTTTTTGCTTTTCAATCAAATAAATCTATCCCAGTTCTTATTTTTTGTATAAAGCCTGGTACTTATTCTATCAGCCTCTTTTGCCAAACTTATAGGTTATTGGTAAGTAAACACATTCTTTTAGTTTCTGTCTACCAAATTCACTCACAAGGCTTTGGTTAGACTGAGGCTACAGTTGAAGGCACTCGCCCAAGGTGTCATGCAGTGAGACTGAACCTGGAACCATGTGGTTGAGAAGCTAACTTCTTACCACATAGCCATGCCTGCACCTATATATTCTATATATTCTAAAGATAAGGTTCCATGAGAATTGCACATGGTCCTTCCAAACATGTCATACATTTTCTTTGTAAAAAGAGAAAAATATGTAATTTCAGAACTTGAAGAATAAAACATTAGTTACCTAAAACAAAAACTACATCTGGACTATGGATGGACAAGCTGGTTTGAAAGGATCTCTGCATTTGCCATTCTCTAAAAAAGAAAAAGAAAACTTTGAATCAGACTCAATAGAAACATCAAAAAGCAATATTTTACATTAGTTAAATAACATTGAACACAGACAATTTTATTCCAGTTTCCATCTACCAAATCCACTCATAAGGCTTTGGTTGACCCAAGACTATAGTAGAGGGCACTTGCCTAAGGTTCCACAAAGTGGGACTGAACCCGGAACCATGTGGTTTGGAAGCAAACTCATTGGGTGGAAGTACTAAACAGCTTGCTAGTTCAGAGAAAGCAGTATCTAGCAGAGTGAAAGAAGCAAAGAGAAGCAGTGAGTAAATATTTGCCAATCGATCAGAGGGCATAGTTTTGGGTATGGATTAAGAGCTTCATGCATGTGTAGCACCAGCAGCAGACATTTGAGCAATATCGTAATGTAAGTTATATATGCATTCTATAAGATCAGTAACTAACCAGAAGCGAATTATTTATTCTATGGCCATGAACAGAACCCTAGTGGGAGGTAATTTTGACATTTTGGTTATTAATAACACTTTGCAATAAGCTTTCAATATTAATTTTGATATTCATTTTTGTTTTATATATATAGATTGATAAAAAAAATGAGAAGAAAAACAGCATAATGCTGATCATTATGCAAAGGCTTTCAACTGTCTTTCGGTTTCGAAAATCATTCCACTCGTTACATATTATTATAATATAAACGCAACATTTTGTGGGGAGAAATAAAGAATCATGTTAAAAAGAAATATATTCTAGCAACATCATACATAAAATGCATGTAATAAGGATTCGCTTTATGTAACAACTGTGGATGTTTTCGGCTGATCACATCAACAAAAAAAAAAATTCAAACAGAAAGTTATTATTTCTAATGAATACACACACACAGATAGATCCCACCCATAAAAAAAAAAGTAAAATAAAAATATAAAAAAAACTGTATTCATTTTAACTCAGCAATAACATTATCATGGAAAAAGTGTGTGTGTGGGGTGGGGGGAATAAAACTAAGAACGAAGAATGGAAACAAAAAAAATAAACAAACGTGGGAAATAAGCATGCTGAGAATTAAAAAAGTATTGAATGTAAAGAACCAGCTGGTGTCAATGTGACACTTGTAAAGAAACCTATTCATATAAGCAGAAACAGATAACAATGTCTGTATTTTTCAGACATCTGTTAATAGCAGCAATATTTTGAGCAAGTCTGGATATAGAATCCAGTACTGTAATGAGACTCTTGCAGTTGCCACAGGACAAACTATACAGATTGCAATAGTGTATAGACTCAATGTAAAAAGATAAAGAGTTTCATTAAAAGATTATAATCTTAAGAAAACATACAATCAAATAATCTGTAAAATGCACTTGGACATGAGAGCAAGGAAAATTTACTAAATCTTCAGATTGATTTCTATGTTGTATTATGTGAGAGTTTTGCATTAAGGAAGAGGAGACTGTTGCAATGGCTCTGCATAAGATAGCCTATGAATATTTGTACATAGAAACAAAGTCAGTGATTTTAAATGCTTTCATTATATTGATTTCTTTCTTTGACATAAGAAACTTGAAGGAGATGAGGGTATCAACTGGATCCATTCCAGTTCAAGTTTGCTACACATTTTATGAGCCCTAACAGAAAGAAAATCAGAGTCAACATCAAAAGAGTTTGAGCTGACAACATAGAAAATGGAAGTCAAGTACATTTATTTCAGTATCCTAACATTTATGACACTTCTCTATCTCACATTACAGATTATATTGAAGAAACGATACAGTAAATATATTTCAATATAAAACTTCAAATAAACGAAATATTTTTCTCTGTAAAGCCATTTTATAATTTGAATCTGAAGTATTTCATTTACGTATGTGTGCATGCACACAATGCATGCGTGTGCACATATGCACTGTAGTATATACACATTTTTCTTCCAAATAACAAGCATCTTCCACTGATCAGGTGAAATGCTATTGCAGTAACTGCTACTCTTCATACATAATTATCATGTCACGGTAACCCAAATTGTATGTAATTCTGTTTTCAATAACTTCACGATTAAGTAATTGCATCTCCACTGATCAACAACCTTACTTTATGATCACAAGATTTTCCCAGACAACAGTAACAATGACAAATATAATTGATAGCCTACTTTGGATGGGATGGGATAGGATATGATGGAATCCTCCTCCATCAATTGTTTGACACCAGTAAAATATTTTCCGTTCATTAGAATTACTAATGCTAAGAGTTGAGCTGTAGGCAATGACTCAATGACAGTTCAGTCACCGTTTAAGTAAATGGTGCTTACTGGTGATGAATCATATCTAACAGAAACAGTTAACACTCCTAGGAATTTTCAAAACTCTTTCATGACTTTCCAAATATCCGTTTTGCTCTGCTACGACAAATGGAATTGTCATTTTCAGAAATATTAATACATTGTTGGTTCAACTGCTTTTATAGTTGATTATAGTGATTTTTATGAATGTGCTTCCTAAGAACACAGCTGTGAAGTGTGAACCTGTATGACAAGAAAGTAGACTGAGAGGCGGTGAGCTGGCAGAAACGTTAGCATGCCGGGCGAAATGCTTAGCGGTATTTCGTCTGCCGTTACGTTCTGAGTTCAAATTCCGCCGAGGTCGACTTTGCCTTTCATCCTTTCGGGGTCGATAAATTAAGTACCAGTTACGAACTGGGGTCGATGTAATCGACTTAATCCCTTTGTCTGTCCTTGTTTGTCCCCTCTATGTTTAGCCCCTTGTGGGCAATAAAGAAATAAGAAAGTAGACTGAGAAAATCAGAGTACTGTGTCCGGACCATTCGACCAGTCTTCTTGCCTATTAGCTTCACAACTGTGTGTGTGTGTGTGTGTGTGTATTTCTTGGCATCAAATGTAATACATGCAGATGGATACTGTATGCTAGTTATGGGAGTTTCGATGGAAGAGTACTTTCAGTGAATATTTGGGATAAAGTAGCTGGATTGAATCTGGAGTGAACCTCACTACCTCATGGGTGAGATACTATAGAATTAAAAATGCATGTAAAGACACTCTACAGCAGACTCTCGCATTTCTATTATCTAATCCATATTCACATGCAAACACACACACACAGAGAAGAAAGAGAGACAAAGACCATATCAAGAATAGATTTCCATGGACAATTTCTAAAACATATGTATGTATTATTTTTTTTCTATTAGTAATTATTTCATGTAAAACAATAGATTTGTTTCAAGGACAATGTCAGTATCATTAATATGAAATAATTTAATCTGGATTTATCATTGTTGAGGATTAAATATTCAATGAGTTGAAATCTACCAATGTATGTTATAAATCAACTATACACAGAAAAAATACCATGCTAATCAAATCAATATTGAAGATGCAGCATAGTGAAAATAAAATGCTAAATATAATGTAAGAGAGGCAATGCAGAATAAAAT
This sequence comes from Octopus bimaculoides, assembly GCF_001194135.2. Classification (NCBI taxonomy): domain Eukaryota; kingdom Metazoa; phylum Mollusca; class Cephalopoda; order Octopoda; family Octopodidae; genus Octopus; species Octopus bimaculoides. The sequence continues at coordinate 13,692,156 of NC_069000.1, forward strand.
GACATACCAGTTAATACAAAATGACAAGCCTGGTTGGAAATAAAATGTATTTCTAGTCAGAAATAAATGCTAGAGTAACTGAGCTATTTTGTGAGTGACTATCAATGATTATATCCATAACGGAGGGGAAAGAATAGAAAGTCTCTGACTAAAATGATTGACATAAACTTTCTGTATGTAGCAGAACATCCAAACCACATATGTAGATGTATGATGATATTATTACCAAGTATAATTTGTTCTCTTTCACTGCTTACAGACACGCTCACACACGCAACTGTATGTGCATATTACATTTTTTTCTGGAAGAACTGAGGCAGAAGCAAAAGTGTCAGATGAGATACTCTACCATAATTACTCTTTTACTTTCTTTACAAAATGTTCTCAGTTAAAAGCTTATGTCCCCCCACAACCACCACCACCACCACTTATAGTTAGGATCAAAGATTTGTAACCTCTGCCTGACAGAAAAATTCCACATCTGTCAACCTTACCTAATCTTGAATTAAAAATTTAAAAAAAAAAAAATTTGTATTTTCAATACATTCCTAAATTCTTTGTTGAGAATTTCAATGCAGACACCCATCCTCTGCTGTATAACAGACAACAACTGATGACCAACACTACTTAGACTCAAGCTGCTATTCTCCAACCTGCTGACTTGTAGGTTCAGCTGACTGAACAAAATAGTTTGGGATGATATAATCCCTGTTTAATTTCACATGTATATATATATATATATATGTAGAGTGACAGAATAAAATTCTGTCTTTGCACAAACTGCAGTTGAAGAGACTAACAGTTACAGAAACACCATGACATCCAGCAAGAGTAATCTTAAGATGAATATTCAATATTTTCTCTATATGGTATATTTGAAATTCATTCTTTATTATTATTCCATTTATAGAAACAAATGTTAAAGCACTGACTGACTTAAGTACTATTCTCTATCATAAAAAGATGCACATGGATTGTACATGATTAAAAGATGATGACGGTGGAGGTGATGATGATGATGATGATGATAATTATGATGACGATATACAATCACTGATTTGTTTAGATGAATTGAGATGCACACCTTTTTATGACAGAGAAAGCTTCTGGATATTTTAAAGCATTCTAACATTATAATTCTGAAGGTGATTTTCGTTATCCCACAAAGAAAGAAGTTATTTTCTGATGTTATATAAATGTTCTTCTTTTTGTCCATCCCATGTTGTTTTACATAACAACTAATACTACCATGTATATTGGCAGAGCAAGATTTTGCATTTTGGTGACCCTGTAAGAGCAGGTGCTACTTAAAAGCACCTAGTCCACACTGTAAAGTGATTGGTGTTCAGAAGGGCATCCAGCCATCAAAACCTTGCCAAAACTGACCTTGCCTGTGCTTGTGCCACATAGAAAGCATTAAGCCCACTCTGCTGAGTGGTTGGTGTTAGGAAGGGCATCCAGTTGTAAGAATCCTACCAAAACAGTGACAGAAATGTGGTGCAGGCTTCCGCCTGGCTGGATCTTGTGAAACTGTCCCACCCATACTAGCATGGAAGGTGGACGTTAAACAGTGAAGATCATGATGAAGACACAAACAGTTGCTGAAACATCATGATGCCTTGTTAGGGTAATTTTAGATAGTTGTCATCATCATTGTTTTAAAGTCCACTTATCCATGCTTGCATGGATCAGACGGAATTTATAGCTGAGTACCTTTCCTGTGGTCAACCCTCACCTGTTTCCAAGCAAGATAATATTTTCCCATGGTCAGATATGTTTCCACAGGATACCCAAAATGGCTGACACTGCTTCTATGGCAGTGACACTCGTTTACAGCTGCTACACAATGTCAAAACAAGGAGACACAAATATACACATACTCTCTCTCTCTCTCTCTCACACACACACACACACACACACACACGAGCTTCTTTCAGTTTCTGACTACCAAATCTACTCATAAAACTTTGGTCAACCCAGGGCCAGGCCATGCAGAAGGACTGAACCCAAAACCATGTGATTGGGAAACAAATTTCTTAACCATACAGCCAAACCTGCACCTATAATATACCATGCTTTCTTTATGCGACATATCCGAATTTCACACTTTATATCTAATTTCTCATTCAGAGAGACATTAGATTGGAGCCTGGTGTTGCCATCCGGTTTCACCAGTCCTCAGTCAAATCGTCCAACCCATGCTAGCATGGAAAGCGGACGTTAAACGATGATGATGATGATGATTAAAGACACTAATCACAGCAGCGAATAACTCAGTCTGGTACACTATCAGCAAACAAACACCTCATCTACATACATCAAAATCTTCTCTATTCATCTGTTTATCATGGACATGTAGGTGGGCTAGATGGGTATATTGCTGGATAGGTGGATGAATAGATGGGTGGGTGTCGGGTATGTAGAAAGACAGATACATTAAATTATAACCAATGAAATTTGCTATTTCTCACAATTTTGACATCAATGCACCAAACTACTCACAAATAGTCAATAAAGAAAAACAACATTGATAAAGTGGTTTTAAAAACAATAAGTATTTTCTGTCTACAGGAATGCTATAGAAACAGTACGAACTGCTGTTTCTAATTACACTTAATTAAAAAATAAAAACTATTCTAATTGATTCCATAAAAATATTCTAATAGTGATATAGAAAAATACATAAAACGTTGTTGTAATTAATTATTTACAAAAAAAAAAAAAAAAAAA
>NC_069000.1:13694895-13709268 GCF_001194135.2 Octopus bimaculoides
AAAAAAAAAAAAAAGAAAAATCCAAGAAGTGACATAACAGGGAAATACATAAATAAGCTACTGTAATAGATTGCTTACCAAAAAATTTCTAAGTGACATAATAGGGGAGATATACATAAATCAATGTTGAAATCTCAAATCAGTTTTAGCACTGGAGATGCAACCAAACAAGAAATTTTAATGAATTAATTAAAACTGATGAGATGTAAAAATGAGAAAGGAAAAATTCTATTGTGAATGTTATTTCAAAAAAAAAATCAATGGTCAAAGCATATTAAAAACTTCTGCTATCTCTACAAGTATCGCTCTCACTTGCTTCAGACAAATTGATCGGTGCTTAGTACTAGCTATTCTACCAATGTCCAACTTAGCAAAGTATCCTGCCCCAGATTGAAGTTTGCAACAAGAAATAAGTACTATAAACATGTACAGTTCATAAATGTTTATGCTAAGTATCAATAAAAACTATTGATGAACATAAATTGAGTGAATGTTAATCAAAATCTAATAATTAGGAAGCACCAGAAAACACCACAAAGTCACAAAGGAATATTCCAATACTACAAATTATTTATACTAGTTTTAGTCATTGGGGAAATGGCCTTCAAGGATTAGTAGTTAATCATATCTGCGCTTGTGCTTATTTTATCAAACCATTTACTGAATAGCCAAGTTATTTTCTGATGTAAAGGGACACAATTTGATGCAGTAATCACTCACCATGTGGCGGTTCACCTAACATGTCCCCAGTACATTGCGGATTTTTCTGGCTAATATATGCAAATTTATATCGCAGACTCCTCAGTATATCACAGGTTTCTGTGGCTGATAGGTATTCATATTTTTTTTAGATTATTTCTGTGGTAAAATAAACATTTTAATGCCAAAAAAATTAATAAATAAAAATACAGTAGAGTACTGTAGTGTATAATGCATTAATTAAAATATATCAAAAGAAAATGCGTAGTGTACCATAGATGAGTAAACAAAGAATCGCACATACAGTAGTATGGAAAACGAAACTCGAGAGGGGAGTGTGTGGTGCTGTTTTGCATTTCTGTGTAAAATTGTGAATTTATTTCAAGCCCTACGATGTCACCCAAACGTTCTGCGCCTTCTAAGGCTTCTGGCAGTGAACCCAAGTGCCAGAGGAAGAAGCTTACTAAAAAGAATATGCTGTACAGTACTGTTTCTACCTCATGGATTTTCACCTATCGCAGGAGGCTTTAGAATATAACACCCGTGATAGTTGAAGGATTACTGTACATTGTTTTACACCCACACACACATATCCATACATGACATGCTTACAAACTGTTTCAGCTTACAAAATCTCACTCACAAGGTATTGGTCAACCCAAGGACAGAATAAAAAATACCCTGAGCTATTGAACCTGGAGCCATGGTGTTGTGCAAACAATGTCTTAACTACATGAGTACACCTACTCCGATAAGTAATTATTAATTTATGATCATTAAAATTTATATTTATGAAGCATCAAGCACCTCATGATTCCATTCCTACACATTTTATGGCTGTTGCTGCTTGCCTCATTACCATTCATACTAAATTACAGATGTCAACACTTTAGATTTAATTATTTAAAATTTCTTATACAAATATATTTTTTATGTTCAAAATTTAAACTTCTTTCAAGAAAAGAAACAATTAAACACCTCACTAAAAATCTACATTTCTATCATTTGAAATCTTATATGTAGATATCTTTTACAGTCCAAACTATAAATCATCTTTATCATCATCCTTTTCCTCATTTAACATCCACTTTTTCATGCTTGCATGGGGTGGATGGAACTTTGCTGAGGCAGATTTTCTACAAGCAGATGCCCTTTCTGCTGCCAAACTTCACCTATTTCCAAGCAGGGTAATATTTCCCATGGCCGGATTTTTCTACTCACAGAAGGCTGGCAACTACATTGCTTGTATGGCAATGATGCTCGTTTTCACAACCATCATGTGATGTCAAGACAAGGGTGTACACACAAACACACATATACACACACACATCTATTCATATACATACATATTACACACCTACACACACACACCCTATATATATATATATAAGGTATATATATATATATATATATATATATATATATATATATATACCCAACAGGCTCCTTTCAGTTTCCATCTACCGAATCCATTCACAAGATTTTGGCCAACTTGCAGCTATAGTAGAAGACACTTGCCCAAGGTGCCACGCAGTGGAACTGAACCTAAGCCCACATGGCTGGGAAGCAAGCTTCTTAACCACACAGCCATACTTGTGCCTATATCATCTACAGCTAAAAATCAAGTGTCCATAAGATTAACAGAACTAAACCCAATAGTCGTCACTTGAAAATGAATACGACTCCATACCATGTACCAGGCTTCTGCTAATTTGTTTTACGTGCCTGTGTAGTCATAAGCAGACATAGATACCTTCTCAAGTTCCTACCTTTGTCCCCAACAGAACAAGAATGTGGCAGCTGGAAGGAGAGGGGGACTGCAATCAACACTCAGCTGGTGCTCGTTTGCTTGTTTCATTTGAGTAGACTGGAGCAATGGGAAATGAAGTGGCTTGCTCAGAACATGCTGTCAGGTCCAGGAGTCAAACTCAAGAGCTTGTAATTGCTGGTCCAACACCCCTAACACTAGGTCACATGTCATCATTAAGACTAACAACTTTACAATGTCACAGTTCATAAATTTAACAACAACCACTTTGTCATAAAAATGAAAAGAGGTTATGTAGAAGCTATATTGACAGGATTTTAGCACAGCTGGATAATTAAATATAAATGTAGATTGAAGCTGAGAAGCAGAGTTATCTGACTGTCATAAAATAGGTTCCACACTATATCATAGACTTAAGCAAGCATCTGTGTAAGAGAGAGGGAGGAGGGGGTGGTTGTGACACAAAGCACATATAGTTTTTTGATTTAACAAAAAAAAAAATCCTTCCACCTACACAAGCTGAGGAAAATGCATGTAAAGTAAAAAAAAAAAAAATCTAACAGTATTTTAATTGGTTGAATTTTGTCTTATAATTGTAATCACAAATAAAGCATGCTGCCTGCAATTGTACAGAATAAAAAGTGAAATTTTCCTCATTGAAATACTGATACAATCTCACTAGACTGCTTATTATATTAGTTCTGTTTCAATCCATCTGCAGCAGTTTGTTTTTGTTTTGTTTTGCCTTCATATTTTTGTTTGTTTGTCTTTTTCTTTTTCTTTTTTTCCCTTTCTAATTAATATGTATTACAAACTCACACATTGATTTCAATGCAATTTCTGCAAGCAGTGTTAGTAGAAAGTTCAGAAGGCCACAGTGAGTAAATAGAATATTCAATCGATGCCTGATACATATACTAACTTACAGGAATTTATTTTGAAAGATTAAATCATGAAGCAGAACTGAACTTTGAGCATAAATCACAAATATGTTTTTATGTGCATCAACAAGTAACTTTTTTCTAGGATTTTAGATTATGTTCAAAAGAAGAAACAAGCATTTAAATATTTTTCTTAAAAACCCCAAATAAGCAGCCATGAAAATCTGTATTTTAAAAGCTAGAAGGAATCATCACCATCATCATCAGTTAATGTCCATTTTCCATGCTAGCATGGGTTGGACAGTTTGACAGGAGCTGGCAAATCAGAGACCTGCACCAGACTCCAACTGTCTGTTTCAGCATGATTTCTATAGCTGGATGTTCTTCCTAATGCCAACCACTTTACAGAGTATACTGAGTGCTTTTTATGTGGTACTGGTTGTTTTTAACATGTTATCAGCTCAGGTGCATTTTACATGGCACCAGCATGGGTAATTTTTATATGGCACCAGCATGGGCAGCTTTTACATGGCACTGGCATGGGTGCTTTTTACACAAGACTGGCACAGGTACTTTTTACGTGGGACCAGCACGGGTGCTTTTTATGTGGTACTAGCATTGCTGAGTAAGAGTGAGAGGTCAGATCTGGCTGGTTTTAACATAAATTAATTAATTCTGTTTAGTTTTTGTACCATAGAGAACACATACTAGATTTACTTATCTCTATCAAAGCATCATCGGATCTCCAATGTCAACAAGAATCATTCCCAGTGTAATGCTTGACTGCATAATTCAATAAATCAATACGATTCATGTCCACAATATTTATTGTTTATGATCATCGTTATATAAGATATGTTTTCTGTAATTCAGTAATTGAGGTAATATCTATATTATTCAACAGGTAGAATATTTTGGCCAGATATGGCCAGTTTAAATGCTAAAGGTTTAAGATGGTAGAAGTGATCTGAGGGAGATTTGTTTAGCAGGCTGAATGAATATGGTTCATGGCTATTTTGATGGCTACTGTGACTACATTAGAGGCTTTCTCATGAATTTACACACAGGCTAAATTTTTCCCATAAGCATCATCTAACAGAACTTCAAGATAAGCAGTAACATCAATCATACTGCCTATTCTATAAACCCAACATTACAGCAAAATCAAATATATTTTGTATATGTTTTGAACACATGAATGCATGTATGTGAGTAGGCATTTATGTATGCATGCATGTACAAATTTCTGTATGAAAATATTTTAGAACTCAACTATGGGGAAGAACCAGAGGTTAGACTAACAAAGAATGCTTAATGCAATGAAATTCTGCAGCATTACTGGTACTAATATAAAAACTTGTTTTCAACCACATAAATTCCAATGTGAGAAGAGTGACAAGTTGTCCTTCATATTAATTCTGTCTAGTCTTTGTACCATACAGAACACATACTAGATTTACTTATCTCTATCAAAGCATCATCGGATCTCCAATGTCAACAGAAATCATTCCCAGTGTAATGCCTGACTGCACAATTCAATAAATTAATGCGATTCATGTGTACGATATTTACTGTTTATGATCATCGCTGTATAGGAAATGTTTTCTGTAATCCAGTATTTGAGGCAATACCTATATTCTTCAAGTAATTCTCTCTTGGCACTCCGTCGCTTACGACGTCGAGGGTTCCAGTTGATCTGATCAACAGAACAGCCTGCTCGTGAAATTAATGTGCAAGTGGCTGAGCACTCCACAGACACGTGTACCCTTAACGTAGTTCTCGGGGATATTCAGCGTGACACAGTGTGACAAGGCTGACCCTTTGAATTACAGGCACAACAGAAACAGGAAGAGTGAGAGAAAGTTGTGGTGGAAGAGTACAGCAGGGTTCGCCACCATCCCCTGCCGGAGCCTTGTGGAGCTTTAGGTGTTTTCGCTCAATAAACACTCACAATGCCCGGTCTGGGAATCGAAACCGTGATCCTATGACCGCGAGTCCGCTGCCCTAACCACTGGGCCATTGTGCCTCCACATTCAAGTAACACACTGGCCATATTTCCCATATTATGGGAAATATATATAATGCTGAGTTAACTTGATAAACTTTTTTACATAAACATATCCTTAACTGCTATTTTTTTCTTGCCCCAACATTTTCTTGGCAAAATAGGCTTTCTCTGCTGTTAGGAACATTTTCTAGGCTGTTAACTAAACTCTGTGTGTGTGTGTGTCCCCACCTACTTAGCGTTTTTTTTTTTTTCCCCCGTAAGTGTATAAATCAACATCTCCAACAGTTTAATATCTATTCTTCACTGTGTGTCCTGAAAAACATACAAAAAAATTGTGTCTGACAAAAAGAAAAAAAACATTCAACAGTCTGAGAATGTTTCCATCAATACTAGTAATGACTAATCTCAAAAATTTAATCAAGCTTCCTACAGTTTTCCATTGTATGACTTCACTCAAATGCTATCGCAAAATAAGAGATGCATTATTACGGAAAGAAAATGCAAAGAAACTAGAGAAACAATACAAAAGAAATCAGAAACACTAAAATATAATAGTAAGATAAATTAGAAGGAATATTTAAATAGATGGTGAAATAAAAGCATAAGAAAAGATAAAGACTAAAATCTGCAATGAGATTAAAAGTTATATGGTGATAAAATGAGAAAATACAGTAGAGATAACAGAATTTAATTAGAAAAGGATGGAAAGATATGATATGAGGCTGCCAAACTAAATTTGAAAGTTAAAGAACTAGAGAGTGAAGCATTTGTAATGTTTACGCAACAATTAGATGGGGGAAATATAAAGCTATCATCAATATGGAAAGTAGGTAAATTAAATAAAAGAGCACAGGAAATTTCTATTTACGAACAATAAGCGTAGGAGTGGTTGTGCGGTAAGAAGTGTGCTTCCCAACCACATGGTTCCGGGTTCAGTCCTACAGTGTGGCACTTTGAGCAAGTGTGTTTTACTGTAGCCTCAGGCTGACCAAAGCCTTGTGAGTGGATTTGGTAGACGGAAACAGAAAGAAGCCCACCATGTGTATGTGTGTGTGTGTGTGTGTGTGTGTGTGTGTGTGTGCATGCGCACGCAATGGAAGTGGGATGGTGAACATTCAACGCTGAAAAGAAAAATCAAACAGTGTTTCAACTCTGTATGAATATATGTGTGTATGTGTGTGTGCATATACATCCATATTTACATATAAAATACTACAATTAGCAATCATTTTTGATGGCACGAGACCAGCTAGTATTCAAATATTTTTCTATACAACTATATTTGTGCATGTATGTGTGTGTGTGTGTGTGTGTGTTTGTGTAAGCATATGCATTCACACATGCATGCATGTGCATGCATTCTGCAATATACACAGGCTCAGTTGATTTCATCCCGATTTATAAAACTTAATCAATAAAACGAATTAAAATAATCTGAGAAAATAATTAAAAACCTTTGGTGATTGCAGGATATAAGTACTTTAGTACATGAACTAGAATCGTGACTTATATAAAGTGGATTTCTAACAACAATCTACTTATCTTGTCTAACAACAGCAGGGCAGTGAGAAATAACAATGTACTAAAAATCAAATCTTGTTACTAGAGTAACAAGGAATGTGATGTTATTTAGCCCTGCTCAGCCCTGACCAAATAAATAAACCTATGATCAAATTCAGAACTTCTCAAACTTTTTATATCTATTGTCCTTTTCCATTACTATATATATATATATATAATACAAAGAATATATATGCATGTATACGCACATATATGTACATACTTACATCTACATGTGTATATAGATGCATATCAGGGTACAGGACGTTAGAACAATGAACTACAGACCACAGAACGAACACATAGGAAAACAGATAGCCACTTGGAATTAATCCTTCATCAGCTGCCTCTATTCTAACTAGACATTTCGAAGATATATAAGGGCATAACTATACAAGAATGCCTCACGTTAACTACCGTAATAAACACATTTTTACCAAATGTGAGGAAATGCAGCCTTCAAAGAAGCTAGCCTTTTAAAACAGACTTAACTATAGATCGCCGATTTCGTGATCATTATAGCAATATATAATCTTCACTCATCAGTATAGTATAGTCAAGACACATAGAAATAAACAAAAAAATATATACATATATATAAGTAAATATATATGTATGTGTATGTATATATATATATATACACACACATGTACACATATACAAACACGCACTTTTCAGTTACCTGAAACTAAATCTCTTTATTGCATGCATGGAAATAGCCACAGATATCAACAACGTCTTTTAAATTATACTTCAGTTTATGGTTTATAATTTATATGCATAGGTGGTATAGATTCAGTTATCTTTATTTACATAAACGTATTTCGAAGTCTATTATTATTATTATTATTATTATTATTATTATTGATGTTGTCATTGCTACTGTTATGACTGTGGCTGACAAACAGCTTGTCGTAATTTTACATTTAAATATCTTTTTTAAAGTTCATATTTAAACAGGAGACAACAATAAAAAATAAAAAAAATAAAATTATAGATTCATCTATCACCCACCACTAACCTCCTTGCCCTGAAAACCCAAATAAAATTTTCCTTTACAGTGTAATACATTGACTTTATGCAGTTGTTCCATTTTTTAAATTTATTTATTTATTCAGTTATTCAGAAGGGAGAGAGAGTAGTTTTGTTCATAAATTGCCTTCTAGATGTATTACCACACTGAAGCAGAACAAACCTAAACTATATGGTGCTCTGTACAGTTTAAAATTCTGTGAAGTAACATTGACTTTAGGTTAACACATCATGGTGCAGACAATTATTGATATTTCTTAGTATAATTTCAAAACCCAACAGCCTCAATATCTGCTTAATGCAGCAGTACTAAAAGTGCACATGCAGAAGGGAAAAAAAGAATCAGATTAATTCTTGGCTAGATTTTAGGCACATGACTCAGTGGTTAGAGCATCAGGCTCACAATCATGAGGTAGTGAGTTCCATTCCCAGTCCAGGCTGTGTTGTGTTCTTGAGCAAGACACTTTATTTTACATTGCTCCAGTTAAATGGTTTGTGAAGGTGCATGGTTCAGGGGTTAGAGCATCAGGCTCACAATCATGAGGTAGTAAGTTCGATTCCCAGACCAGGTTGTGTTGTATTCTTGAGCAAAACACTTTATTTTACGTTGCTCCAGTTCACTCATCTGCAGAAATGAGTTGCGACATCACTGGTGTCAAGCTGTATCGGCCTTTACAGCCGGTGCTGTGTAAATGCACCTATGCCGGTGCTGCATATATGCACCTGTGCCAGTGGCATGTAAAAAGCACCCAGCACACTCTGTTAAGTGGTTGGTGCTACGAAGAGCATCATACTGTAGAAATCATGCCACAACAGACAACTGGAGTCTGGATAGCTCCCAGCTGGCCGGCTCCATGTCAAACTGTCCAACCCATGCCAACATGGGAAGCGCATGTTAAACAATGATGATGATGATGGTGATGACACCAAGATGAACATCATTGCTGCAGTGAATTATGAGAACATCAAACATGTTTCACTTTTCTTAAGGCTTATCATTGATATACACCTGAGCACAATAATTTTGATCACTATAAATGAAGTATTTATGTTCTGTATGTCCAAAGTTTCAGTTACATAGGAAATAAAAAATGTTCAGGAGATCTTTTCAGCTTTTGATAATGGCTAACACATCTATTTTAGAAGGTTTCTGTAAAAGGACTGCTATCACATGCTTATTGAAAGAATAACAAAAGGTAAAAAAAAAAGGGGGGTACAACTTCACTGTTGCTGATAGATAAAGTACCTTTGAATAATGAGAACCAAGGTTTAGAGATATTTGATACAAAATATGCAATGTTAGCTGCTTGCTCAAATAAGTGGAGGGTATCCCAACAAACAATATGATAATGCCATTAACCGATAGCTTGTTTTATTCTGTTTTTTTTTTTTTTTTTAACCACACAGAAACTTCAGAACTTTATCAGTGTTAAAGATTACTTTTCTCGTGAATCATCATCGTCATCATTTTCATAGTATTGTAATGTTCATTTTTCCATGCTTGCACGAGTCAGATGGAATTCATTGCTTGTTTCCAAGTAATGTGTTTTTTTGCTCACAGCCTGACATGTTTCCACAGCAGATTGGAAACAAACAACATTATTTGTATGATGGTGATGTTCATTTACAACTATTATGTGATGTCAAGACAAGGACACACACACACACACACACACACACACACACACACACACACACACACACATATTGTGTGACAGGCTTCTTTCAGTTTCAGCCAACCAAATCCACTCAGAAGGCTTTGATCTACATAGGGCTATAGTCAAAAACACTTGCTCAAGATAGCATGCAATAGGACAGAACCTGAAACCATGTGACTGGGAAGCAAAACATCTTAACCACATGGCCACATCTGTACCTCTCATATATCTCAATTTAAAATTTGACTTAAATTTCCCCAGTGCCTTAGTTTTAAGCTCAAATTATTGATAACAAAAAAACCCCTTTAATTAGAAAAATAAATTACATTTGAAATGAAAACCATTTTTCTACCTTACTTCCTGCTTCTCCTCGTCATCATTTAATGTCCATTATCCATTTTGACATGAGTTGGACCGTTTGACCAGGGCTGGTAAGCTGAGAGGCTGCACCAGATCCCAGTCTGATTTGGCAGGATCTCTATGGCTGGATGCCCTTCTTAATGCCAACTACTCCAAGAATGTAATGGGTGCTTTTATGTGCCACTGGCAGGAGTGCCAGTTGTGTGACACCAGTATCTGAATGACTACAATTTCACTTGGCCTGATGGGTCTTCTCAAGCACAGCACACTGCCAAAGGTCTCAATCATTTGTCATTGCCACCATGAAGCCCAACACTCAAAAGATGCTTTTAACATGCTACCAGCACCGGCATTAATTAATTTCTTAGAAAAAAGAAAAAAAACTGTAGAAATATTTAAATCTCAGTCCTGGGATTTTTTTTGTTCTTTTATTTTTTTTTTTTCATTTTGCATTTAATTTTTTTCTATGTAATTAATTCTGGCTATGACCGTTTTTTCAAGAAACTGTTACATATCTAGTGCAGACATGATTTGGTTGGAGGCACATTAAATATAATATAAATAAGTTTTGAAACTGATATAAATTCTACAGAAGACAAGTAAACTGCAGTCATTAATAATTAACTTCCATTATATTTATGTCTACCTCAAGCCATAGTAATATATTTCAATATAAAACTTCCTAACTAAAACTACGAAAGTAAACCACTTTAGGTAAATTACTCTTTTATGTTTCCCACAGTAAAATAACTTGTATTAAGTACATATAAGTTCTGTTATCTCTCAAATGAATTAGATATAGCTATTAACCTTATTTTCTTCTTAAATAAATAAAATATTTCATTATCAAGCTACATTTATTTCTCAGTGACAGACATTCATATACCAGAGTAGTTTGCAGAATCTCAAATATTAAATGATCAGCTTTTCAGACTTAAAACTGGTTTCTATTGAATGCTATTGATTATCAATTTAAGTAAAACAAACAAGATGGTTCCATCATTTTAATTATTTTGTAAGATAAGCATTTAATATATTTCAAAATCTCTTAATATTCAATAATTTTATACTTAAAAATGGCTTCCTAAAAGGCTTTCTGAATATTTCTGATCACAAATCTCCACATTAGATATTCTAACCTGATTAGCAAGTCAGCACCGATGTGAATCTACCTGGCAGTAAATATGCCAAGACAGAAGTGGTTGTTGTTGTTTTGTTGTTGTTTAGCCACAGATCAGCTCCAGCCTCAAACATGTTAGACGCAGGCATGGCTGTGTGTAAGAAGCTTACTTCCCAACTACATGGTTCCAGGTTCACTCTCACTCTGAGGCACCTTGGGCAACTGTCTCAGGTTGATCAAAGCCTTGTGAGTGGAACCAAATTCGATGACTAGCACCTATGCCAGTGGAGCGCTAACAGCACCGTCCGAGCGTGATCATTGCCAGAGCAGCTGTCTGGCTTCCATGCCAGTGGCACATAAATAGCGCCATTTGAGCGGGATCGTTACCAGCGTTACCTTACTGGCATTTGTGCTGGTGGCACGTGAAAACACATTCGAGCGAGGTTGTGGTGTCTTGTGTCTGTATTTGTCACCCACCATGTGACAACTGGTGTTGGTTTGTTTACATCCCCATGAATTAGCAGTTTAGCAACAACAAAAAAGGGGGGGGGATTGTATAAGTACCAGACAAGAAAAAAATAAGTACTGGGGGTTCATCTGTTCGACTAAAACCCTTCAAAGTGGGGTTACTGCATGGCTGCAGTCCAATGGCTGGGACAACTAAAATATAAAAGACAAAGATGCTTCTCTGTAGAGATTTGGCTGCTATTTCTGGCAAACTAAGTGGCCACCGCATAGATACTACCTCATTAGGAAGAATGGCAATGTACATCAGTGAAATAAGCCAAATAATATTGGCTTCGCAAAGAACTCTATATTCTAACTTTCATCTTTCTTTCTGAAACATGAATGACAATTATTTCATCTCTAGTTATAATTTCAGTTTGAGTAGCCAAATAAATATAACTAAAAGCCAATGAAATACTAATACTTATTTTATCAATCCCAAAATAATCTAAAGATGGACATAAGCCAGGTTTGAACAACAGAGTGTTGCTGAGGTATAGAGTACAAGACAGAGATTCTAACTTCCATCCATCTGTGCCAATACAGTACGATGACAAGGACCTTCATTATTATCTCAGTACAGTAGGGTGTTTAGAGCATCGGGCTCACAATCATGAGGTAGTGAGTTCAATTCCTAGACTGGGCTGTGTGTTGTGTTCCTGAGCAAAAATTTTATTTTATATAGTTCTATATTTAAGAGATGAGGAATTATGTACATTATTTACATTATTTATATTTGACGGATATTTATCCTCATTTTGTTAGTTGTTAACACAACGTTTCGGCTGATATACCCTCCGGCCTTCATCAGGTGTCTTGGGGAGATTTTGAACCTGGGTTCTCATTCCTAAAGTATTTTTTGATGTTGTTGTTATTATTATTATTATTATTATTATTATTATTATTATTATTAAATCAAAATTAAAAGAAGAGTGCCATTGTTATCTAGTGAGCAATATTTCGACATCTTGTGTGTCTTCAACTGGTTCAAAAAATAAATTTGTCAATCTACTTCATTTTGGTTAATATAGAAAGGATTGAGGTAACTCCTCCTGAAGAAATAGATATTATTATTATTATTATTATTATTATTATTATTAAGGTCACTGCCTGGAATCGAACTCTGTTATATTGCTCCAGTTCGCTCATCTGTAGAAATGAGTTATAACGCCACTGGTGCCAAGCTGTATCAGCCTTTGCCTTTCTCTTGCATAACATTGGTGGATTAGAGAGAGGAGGCTGGTATGCATGGGCGACTGCTGGTCATCCATAAACAAATATGCCCGGACTTGTACCTCAGAGTGGAAGTTTCTAGGTGCAATCCTATGGTCATTCATGACCAAAAGGGGTCTTTACCCTTTTTGCAGTAGGGTGGTAAGCTAGCAGAATCATAGGCACACCAGGCAAAATGCTTAGTGGCATTTCATCTATCCTTACTTTCTGAGTTCAAATGACGCTGGGATTGACTTAGCGTTTCATCCTCTTCTGGGTCGATAAAATAAGTACCAGTTGAACACTGGGGTTGATGTAATCGACTTATCCCCTCCCATGAATTTGCTGGCCTTGTACACAAATTTGAAAGTACTATTTTAGTACAGCGAAAAAGCAGACATGGCTCTGAGGTCAAGAAGTTTGGTTGCCAACCACGTGTTTGTAGGTTCAGTCCCACTGTGCATTACCTTGGGTATCTTCTAGTATACCCCTGGGTTGATCAAAACCTCATGAGTGGATTTAGTAGTCAGGAACTGAAAGAAGGTTGTCTCTCTTACACACACATACATACGTGTGTGTGTGTGTATGTGTTTATTGGCAATCACTTGTACAAAAGTGCAACATACGGTGTTGTCAGGTTTCTCTTTTGAACAAAACATCTGGGCATTTGAAGTCATATTGGATGAGTGATTCCTTACTTGAAAAAATTTGGGGTGGGCATCTGACTACAAAGCAATGTCCCAAATAATGCAGTTGTCTAATCCATGCAAGCATGGAAAAAAAATTGCATGTAGAGTACTCTTATTCTTGGGTGACACTTGAAATATTTCAACATAATATAGAAATCTAAACTCTGAGAGAATCTACCAAAGAATTTCTTCTATGCAGGAATTGAATCAGTATTACTTTATGGCTCTTCCATCTGGACA
Organism: Octopus bimaculoides; assembly: GCF_001194135.2. Taxonomy (NCBI): domain Eukaryota; kingdom Metazoa; phylum Mollusca; class Cephalopoda; order Octopoda; family Octopodidae; genus Octopus; species Octopus bimaculoides. Next base: position 13,708,630 of record NC_069000.1, read on the forward strand.
CAAACCAAAAGACTTGAAATAATACTGGATGGTACCTACATATGCATGCTTCATGCCATTTTGAATGAGGCATGGAAAGAACACCTCAACAAAGAAAGGTTCTATTATAAGCTACCTAAAGTATAACACCTAAGAGAAAGAAGAGTTTATTTTGCTGAATACTGCTGGAGAAGTAAAGAGAGGTTGGTTAGCGACATCCTACTTTCGACATATTGACACAGTTGTATTGTTAGCCCATATGTTGACCACTTAACAGATAACACTAAATGAAAGGAACGACCATATGGCATGGAAGATAAAGATGATGGAGGAGGTGATTAGAGTTATGTGAAACCAACAAACTGAACCTGATGGTCTCAAAGATTTTTATTATTATGTTTGTGTCTGTGTTTGTCCCCCCTACATCGCTTGACAACCGATGCTGGTGTGTTTACGTCCCCGTAACTTAGCGGTTCGGCAATAGAGACCGATAGAATAAGTACTAGGCTTACAAAGAATAAGTCCCGGGGTCGATTTGCTCAACTAAAGGCGGTGCTCCAACATGGCGACAGTCAAATGACTGAAACAAGTAAAGGAGTAGTTCTCAGGGAGATTCAGCATGACACAGAATGTGACAAAGTTAGCCCTTTCAATTACAGG
>NC_069000.1:13709954-13712290 GCF_001194135.2 Octopus bimaculoides
ATATATATATATATATACATATATACAACGGGCTTCTTTCAGTTTCCGTCTACCAAATCCACTCACGAGGCTTTGGTCGGCCTGAGGCTATAGTAGAAGACACTTGCCCAAGGTGCCACGCAGTGGGACTGAACCCAGAACCATGTGGTTGGTAAGCAAGCTACTTACCACACAGCCACTCCTACTTACAAATTAAAACTATTTCACTGATATCATAATGACATTTTGGCTTAATAATACGTAGAGGCATGTGGCTTAGTGGTTAAGGTGTTGGGCTCATTATTGTAAGACTGTGGTTTCAATACCTGAACTGAGTGATGCATTATGTCCTTAAGCCAAACACTTCATTTCATGTTGCTTTAGTCCAGTCAACTGGCAAAAATGAATAATCCTGCAATGGAGTGGGCTCCCAGCCAGGGGCAATGAAGGGGTATACTCTTTATGTTGCATGATTAGTTTCTCTGTTTGTTTTTTTCATTGTTCGCAAAGACGTTTGTTTTCTATGTTTTGTTTCTATGTTTTCGTTTCTCATTGTGTTCAAGGTTTTTTTTTATGTCCTGTACCCATATATGCATGTATGTATACATATATATGTAGGTATGTACATATATGTATGGATATATGCATATATTTATATATTATTTATATTATATATATACATATATATATATATGCAACGGAAACTAGAAAAAAACAGCCCTTATAAGGCTTGAGAAGGACGCTTTATCCTATTATTGTTAATAATATGACATTGAAAAAAAAAGTCCTGGGGATCAATTTGTTCATGTAAAAACCCTTCAAGGCAATGCCCCAGCATGGCCACAGTCAAATGACTGAAACAAGTAAAAGAAAGACAAGAAAAAAAGATATACATTTATATCCAAAATGGAGACAAACACCAATACTCCATGTGATTGGTTTGAAAAATTGTTAAGATATTAAGATATTTTTCTTAACATGAAACCAATGGTAGTCTTAATACACAAAAAAAGAAATTTTATCCACCAATACAGTGTTGAGCATATATATATATATATTTTTATCTTTCTTTTACTTGTTTCAGTCATTTTATATATATATTGGCATTAGGAAGGGCATCCAGCCAAAGAAACCATGTCAAATCAGACTGGAATCTGGTGCAGCCCCTCAGCTTACCAGCCCTGGTCAAACTGTCCAGCCCATGCCTGCATAGTCAACGGACATTAAATGACGATGATGATGATATACATATAGGAGTGGCTGTGTGGTAAGTAGCTTGCTTACCAACAACATGGTTCCGGGTTCAGTCCCACCTTGGGCAAGTGTCTTCTACTATAGCCTCGGGCCGACCAAAGCCTTGTGAGTGGACTTGGTAGACGGAAACTGAAAGAAGCCCGTCGTATATATGTATATATATATATATATATATATATATATATATATATGTGTGTGTTTGTGTGTCTGTGTTTGTCCCTCTAGCATTGCTTGACAACCAATGGTGGTGTGTTTATGTCCCTGTCACTTAGCAGTTCGGCAAAAGGGACCGATAGAATAGGTACAAGGCTTACAAAGAATAAGTCCCGGGGTCGATTTGCTCAACTAAAGGTGGTGCTCCAGCATGGCCACAGTCAAATGACTGAAACAAGTAAAAGAGTAAAAGAGAATATATATGACATGCGTTTCTATATTTTGTGTTTATATAAAAATATGACTGAATCTTTCAATGTTCCCACCGAAAGCTGGAGCACTTCAGTCACGACAGTTCAATACAATTATTCCTCTACTTCTCTCCCATCACACTGCCTGTGTATGCAGATATCATAGGATGTAAATTAAAATCTGCTAACAACAGTGGCAACAATATGATATCGTTAGAGATTTCATTACAATGAAAAGACAGCAACAGCAAAGGAAAGAAGAAAATATATATTAAAAAGCTAAATTACCTACCTCCTTAGTTTGTCAAACCAGTGACCTTCCCTGTTACCAAGCAGATGTGTATCAGCTATAAACATAGCTTTTAAAGGTTTGTGAGAACTTTGTGTTACAAATATATCTTTGAACTGACTGTCCAGAGCAGGCCATGTGCAAAAAATAAGCACTATATAATAGTGAAGAAATTCGCAGTAAATCACTAGTAGCACCAGTAGCACTAAAAGTCTTAGAAGCTTTGCATGCCACATTTGCCGTAATCCCATTGGTTAATTCCAAAACAAACATATATACAAATAACAGGAATTCAGCCATTTTTCATGCCTTAAAAAAGGGGGTAGTTTGAATGGACTCGAGCCATAATATGTTCATTCCAGCATCTGGAAAAATTAGAAATATGAATATTAACAAACACTTTTTAAAAT
>NC_069000.1:13712300-13714136 GCF_001194135.2 Octopus bimaculoides
ATATATATATATATATATATATATATATATATATATGTAAGAACATCAATACGTGTGTGTCCTATCTATGTTCAGCCCCCTGTGGGCAATAAAGAAACAAATATGTGTGTGTGTAAAATTACAAAACCTTCTACTGGATGAAATAAGGAAATTAACTCATTCTTTATATGTTGTTGAAGGATAATAACAAGGGGCTAAGTTTTCTCGTGGGCTGCTCAATGGTTTCTTAACCACTCCTAGAGAAGGTATACCTGGTGTCATTCCCTAATCAATAGCAAAGTATATTCAGCTATTATATAAAGCAATCATAAATTATGCTAGCACAACAATGGACAGCCTCATTTACATATTTGTATTTTTGATAGCTCATCATTAATTAAGCAACATTTAGTTTATGTAAAAGATAGTTTGAATCAAAAGAAGTGAAATAAATTTAAATATTACAGAGCCTAGCTGTGGGCAAAATAGTAATGTAAACACATTTCTTCTATGCTGTTCATGAGCAGAAAATAGAGTGGGAACGTCTCCCAATAGACACATTTCAAATTTATAATCTTTTGATTAAATCTATATTATTATATATATTCATATACATATATATATTCATATATATATACATATATATATATTCATATACATATATATTCATATATTGATATATATATATATTCATATATTGATACATATATATATATTCATATATTCATATATATATATGTATATTCATATATTCATATATATATATATATTCATATATATATATTCAAATATTCATATATTCATATATATATATTCAAATATTCATATATATATATATAAATATAATGTGTGTGTCTGGACGCATGCATGTGCTGTGTATGCACACACACTCCTCAACTTATAACCTATGCAACTTACATCCTCGACCAGTTTTGACCATGCATAAAAACAAAAGAAAAATTTCAATATTCCTACACACTGTATGCGAGCCATTATGCAGCAGCAGCAGTAGCATTCGTGTTATTTCTCAGCATCAGTTACACTTCAGCAAGCACATCACAAGTGTCTTGTTCGCATTCTACAGATTCACCACCCACGACTATTGGTATGAAAGGAAGATTTCTCCAGCTACTAATACACTAGACAAGAAACAGAAGCCACTTGATTTTGGAAGTTAAAATGAAAATACACAGCCAAAATAAAAGAGGGGTGGAGAGACAGGGAAAGCAAATGTTATTCGATGAAATCTGCAGTTGCTCCATTTAACGATTTCCAATATTCTTAAGAACAAGGAAAGGAGTCTGAGAGGAAGTAAAAGGTTCGGCCGCCATGCAGTGGGTGTTTACAAAGAATCTTCAAAACATTATTCAGGAAATGGAGAAACTGTTAATGTTTTAAAAGGAAGAGCAGAGAAGAAATAGTGCACCTACAAGATCACCAACAATTCAAGATAAAGCTAAAAGTATTTTCGAGACAAACAGATGACAAGGAAAACATTTGTGCAAGCATTGGATGGTTCAACAACTTTATATCAAGATAAACAAAGTTCTTTATTCATCTAAAATATACTTTCCTTCTGTTGTGTCTGAGGAGAGTCATTTTCTTTTTGTGCCTTATAATTTCACACACTCACCGGTAAAATTTCCACTTATTCCTTATTTTTATTTTCCTAAAATTTTCGTGGAAATTTTACTGGTAAGTGTGTTAAATTATAAGGCACAACAAGAAAATGACTTTCCCCAGACACAACAGAATATGCTTCAACACATGAACTCACATAAAGAATCTTGCAAACCAAATCCAAAAACAAAATACTTTCCTTCATAATATATATATATATATACATATATATATATA
>NC_069000.1:13714374-13722845 GCF_001194135.2 Octopus bimaculoides
GTTCCCCCCCCCTCCCACCATCACTTGACAACCAATGTTGGTGTGTTTATGTCACTGAAACTTAGTTTGGAAAAAGAGACTGATAGAATAAGTACTAGACTTACAAAGAATAAGTCCAGGGGTCAATTTCTTCAACTAAAAAAAAAAAAAACCCCTTTAAGGCGGTGCTCCAGTATGGCCACAGTCAAATGACTCAAACAAGTAAAAGAATACCAAATATTTATTTTGGATTAATAACTTATCTGAATAAAATAGTTGTGCATTAACAAAATTTAGTACACTGCTATTAGATAGGTTCACCTCAACCCATCCACAGAAGTGGTTTGCATTCTAAGAATCTGTACAGGCATTTCAGAGGTATTACCAATTCCCAACTACCTGTGCATCCCACTGATCTACAACGATATACAATATATACTATAGAGACCAGCTGTATACTGACAAGCCCATAATATTCACACAGAGATTGTGTATGTGAGGAACAGAGTCAATAGAAAATAAAGAAAATTTCTCCATCTTTCTATTTTAAGATTAATTTCTGAACAGAAATATGTTTCTCAAAGAGTGCCACAAATAGCTGAAGAATTCATCTTTTAACACATTCAGCTCTGCCGTCATCTATATCTCAGTCATTATTGTGAGTTATTCATAGGCCACTGCTGATTTCAGAGAAGTCCATCTTTAGTGTTATCTAATCCATTGTAGTGTAAACATTTAAAAAAAATTTCTTGGCTATTTGTTCAACTCTAACTGCCACCCATAATGACTTTAAACAACAATATCAATAGTTGTTTGATCAATAATTGTTTAAACTTCCTCATCGGAGTAATAGTTAGTTCATCAGTAACTGATTAGTCCAATAACAATACATGACAAACATAACTGTAAATTTACACAATTTGACATTATGGAGTTTTACCTTTCTATCACTGAATCCTAATGAGAGTGTTAGCTTTCAGATATACATTTACCATTATTAGTGATTTAGACATTGATGTCATTATGCATGCCAGAAAATATCTTCTTTCCTTTAGTGACTTACGAGTTAAATGGGATATTGCAGAACTATACCATTCTTCTTTATCAGTTGTTTTGACGGAGCTGAAGTTTCTAATTAATTGGGTTATTCATTTAAAATATTGTCCACAGTAAATGTAATTCGATAGAGCTAAGTCTGTACAGAGATGACAGATTAAATTTTAACCATAGACACTGTTGTTAATTAGATAGGATTAGGAAAGATTTAATTCTTTCAGAAGCTTTGATCATAGAATCGCTGAGAGTGCAAATGCAAATCAATATTACCATTAATTTAGTTTCAGGATTTTATGGACCTTCAGTAAACTTAACAAAATAAATCAGTATAGTCACAAAGTCTCTAATCTCTCCACTACCATTGTGAGGACTATCAGTGAAAAGATTTCCTGTATATCTTCTGATAAGGAAACATTTAACTGTGTTGCATGATTTTATGAAACCTAAAGCTGAAGTGGATTCAGCTGAAATACAATACATAGCCAGACAGTTACTTCTAAGTCTACAAATACCTGATAAAGAAAGTTTATATGGTAGAGTCCACCATTTAGTTTCAATGTCAGCTCTAATACTGGTTTCAAATTTTGGCACAATGCCAGCAGTTATGTGGAAAGCGGGGTGCTGCACAGTGGGGCTGAGCCCGAAACCATGAGGCTGCAAAGCACCACCTTGAAGAGTTTTAGTTGAACAAATCAACCCCAGGACTTATTTCTTAAGCTTAGTACTAATTCTATCGGTCTGTTTTGCCAAACTGCTAAGTTACAGGGATATAAACATGACAACACCAATTGTCAAGCAGTGATGGACATACACACACATATATGACAGGCTTCTTTCAGTTTCCATCAACCAAATTCACTTACAAGGCTTTGATTGGTCCAAGGCTATATGGAAGACACTAGTCTAAGGTGCCACACAGTGGGACTGAACCTGGAACCATGTGGTTAGAAAGCAAGCTTCTTAACATACATAACACTCACAAATAACCACAGTATGTTTTTTAGCAGATTTGTACAGGTTTCACTATAACCCTATCTCTGACCTGTCTGTCCATTTTAGTCATTAATATCAGGCTTTATATAAACAATCTATACCTATCAGGACTTATATAAACAATCTCCACCCTATCCTACCAAACACAGATACTTCATCGTCACCCCTGTCAATTCTCATAGAATAATTCACATAGATAAATACACACGTCTGAATCTATTTTTACTTTTCTATCTATACATATATTTTGATTATAGCATTTACACTTACATGTATCACTCTTTACACCCATTTATATTGTACATTTGAGTAAGTATGTTCATATATCTACATGTAAGTATATATGTTTACGTATGTGTATTTATGTGCACATTTATGTGTAGAAGTGCTACATGTATGTATAAATCTATACATATGCATGGGCCATGACTGGCATATATATATCTATATAAGTGCAAGCATATGGTTATATAAATATATATATATATATATATATATATATATATATATATATATGACTCAATAACACTGACCCCAGTACTCAACTGGTACTTAATTTATCGACCCCGAAAGGATGAAAGGCATAATTGACCTTGGTGGAATTTGAACTCAGAACATAATGATTGGTGAAACACTGATAAGCATTTCGCCCTGTGTGCTAACAATTCTGCCAGCCCGCCACCTTGTTTTCCAAGGGTAATAACGCCAGAGCAATGATGTTTCGCCTTCACTATACACTTGCTTTGTTGTTCACGTTTTACCAGCAGTAATTATAGTAAATTCATCCACGAATTTCCAAACAAACTCATAATCAGCAGACAGATTATCACGACAAATCTTTAAATATTTAATACCATGCCTTTTAGATTTTCGTAACCAGCCTTGTGAATATTCACAGTTACCATCCATATTCAGTTCGTTATGAGAGATTTTCGCCTGTTTATGATCATCCGTCCATTAGGTGGCATATATTATCACAACAGAATAGATGTATCTATTCCATCAATATACAAGATCATCATATTTGGTTCCATGCAATTTTCCGTCTTTCTTTTTCAATTTATTTTTAAACCCTTGTTCATTAATTTCAGTTTTAAACTTCAAAGTTTGTCCTGTTTTAACTCTTTAACATTCAGATTTGTCAAATGTAATGCTTTTTTATTCATATTGTCACTCTCAAAGGCTGTACATTTCCAAGAGACTTTCAGAGTGCTTTCTGGAATTTTTCCATTTCTGGTGCTTCTTTTATTCTTGAAAATTTTGTATTTTGGAGGTTTTCAGATAAAGGATTGTGGGTGATTGTGTATATGTGTGTGTGTATACACACACATACATAATCAGGGATTATTTGGTAGTTTTCAGATTTCAAAGATATAATTCTTTATTTTTGGAATGACCTTGTAGGGTAGGTGGGAGACACTGGACCTGGGGTTGCTGCATATATATATATATATATATATATATATGTAAAGTAAGTGAAATAACGACCCCACTCCAGTCATATAACAGCCTCTCCTTTCCGTGCCACCATTGTCATCCAAGGGAAAGGCAAAGGCTAATACAGGTTGGCACCAGTGATGTCGCAACTCATTTCTACAGCTGAGTGAACTGGAGCAATGTGAAATAAAGTGTCTTACTCAAGAACATAATACACAGCTTGATCCAGAATTCAAACTCACTACCTCATGATTTTAAGCCTGACGCTCTAACCACTGAGCCATGCACCCTATATATAAATATATATACTTTAAAGTGGGGCTGATATAGGTGTGGATATATTCATATATAAAAACATGGGAACAAAAATATATTTTTATACATGAATATATACACATCTATATCAGCATATATCTAGAACAGAATTTGAAGAATATTTATAAACAAACAGTAAATATCTAAAACAGATTTTGAAGAATTTTTAGAAACAAACAGCAAACACACTCTATCTTCATAAAATTCCTATATATCAATCAAATTGTTTACAGAACAATGAACACACAGAGAGAAATATATAGACAAACAACCTTTTCCCAAATACTCTTGTGAACATCAAAGTACACGAGGAACAATTTTCTATACTAACAAAGCCATGATATACCTAACAAATAACCCCTACCACACAAATAAAAACAAGAAACACCTTAAAACCAAGTAAAGAAATGACCAACCAAAACTTACCACCTGCCTACATCCCTTTGGAAAAAAAGTTGGCACATCCAATTATTAAGGGCTTAAATACTGAACTTTGTACCTTTCACCTTTATATTATCAAAGCAAAAGGATTAAATCCAATAATACCAAAAGCAACAAAAACACTGTCACACTTTGTGCTTACCTAAAAAAGAGGAACACTTACACAGTTGTTTATTAAGTTCTACATACATGAATAAATTCTAAACAATAACACAACTCCAAACTTGATAAAATTTTCTCCATAACACTCAAAAAACCTAATTACGACTCCACCCAAGGAAGAGTGTAACTCAATAGAGACTATATAAAAGCAAGACTAATCTAATGCATCACAATCTAACAATGGCTTATCTGGCCAAAACTTCAAAGTCACTGTGAACAACATTCTTGTTTCAGAAAAATAACACAGAAAATGGACACTAAAATGATGATGATGATGATATATACACATTTTCAAATATACACACAGACACACACACAAGCACACATACTCCAAGTGTACATGAGCTCCAGATCAGCTTTCATCAAGCAGACATTTACTGTGTTTATTACATTTTCCTATAAATCCTTTTTTCTAAAATCCCAAAATCATAATGTGATTTGAATGAAATTTGGCTGTTATTTTAGCAACTCTAGTTCCCTTGTTGGCTACTGTGTGTGTGTGTGTGTGTGTGTATAAATATATAGGGGAAGAATTCACAAAAAAAGCAAAAGACGAAGACAGGTGGTGTAGACAACAAACAGATGTATTAGTATAATGCTCGGGAAGTGAAAAGGTCTTTAAGGTTTCGAGCCTACGCTCTTCCACAGAAAGGAACACAGAAAGAAACAAGGAGAGAGAAAAAGAATGTGTAGTGGCTAGCAATCTATCATGGTAATTAATCCAACCCAAGCCAGCATAAACAAACATTAAATGATGATGATTGTATATATATGTATATATACATATATATATATATATATATATATACATACACACATGCACACACAATTACTGTTTCAGTCACTGGAGTGCAGCTTTATTGGGGTACCACTCTCAAGAGTTTAGGAGATCATGGCACACCCAATACTTACTTCAGTTTTGCACTTGTTTCATCAGACAACTTGTTTGCTGAGCTATTTCAGTTAGAAGACATAAAGAGACATAACATAAAGAACATCAACACACTCACATACACATTATGAAATGGCTTTATTCACAATTCCCATCAACAAAATGCACATATAGTATATGGTAACAGGGAATGCATATGCTGGCAAAATCCATCTTCAGCTGAGCTGACACACTTGAAGAAATTAATAAATTAGTGTTTATGGTGTTATGTGTGTGTGCACGTGTGCACACATGCACACACTCACAGGGAAAGATAGAAAGGTATACACATGTACATAGACACACCTGCTGTGTGCTAGTACCTGTTAATCAATAAAATGAAAACTATATTTTATTATACCATTATTTTAAATAGAGCAAACGCACACACACATGCAGACACACACATTGGATCAAGCTACAAGGTTATGGAACACGTGTTCTTATACAAAAAATAACTTGGTTCACAAATATATATATAGCTCACATGAGGCTAAAAACCTGGAAAAATATATTTATAGTGTCCCTTCTTTCTCATTGCTTGACAACTGGGCTTCATATATATTTTTTAAGGCCAAATAGCTTAATAGTTTGGCAAACAGAGACAACAGAAGTACTGAAGCTGATTTGATTGACTTCACCCTTCAAAAGGGTGCTCCAGCATGTCTGCAGTACAGTGACTAAAACAAGTAAAAGAATAAAAGAAATACATACATATAAATATATATATATATATATATAATTTATACTAAGGGCATTACTATACATAAATGCCTCACGCTATACATTTATGTATAGTAATACTCTTAATATAAATAAATATATTTAAAGGGAATAATTAATAAATTTTTCCCTTATGAGGTTTTTCACGCTAACTACTTGATAAATTATTATAAAGATTTTATCCTATTTTTAAATTGTATATATATATATATATATATATAACCAAAAATACACACACATATCTAAATATATACATGTATGTATATAGATATATATTTGTATATGTATCTATCTATATACACACATATATATATATATATATATATATATATATACACACACACACACACACACATATAAAACACACACAAATATATAGACATCTACTTATATATACATAAAAACATGTGTAGCCCTATATTTTGTATGTATACACAAATATTCCCACATCCTGAAGAAAACGAAAAGTAATCTGAAAATGACATTTGAACTTTACCAGTTGAAAATGACCTTTGAACTTTACTAGGCAAGACACATAATCTGTGACATCAACCTTCAGGAAGGAAGGATATAACAGACATACTGCAGAATTTAAACACGTCTATTGTAGAATGCTTCTGCTTAAATACTTCCATTTATTAAATACCTTCATTCTTTTAGTCAAAATGTATACAGTTCATATATGTAATTCATTATTTCAGGAACAGAAATGTTTATTCCTTTCAATTTATGTTAACAAATTTTGATAACGACAGTATTTATGTATTATCTTTATCGATTAATCATTAATTTAAATTTTCACATTGAATAATTTAAATGCAAATATTCGGTATAATGCACGTTTCAATCATTGAATTTTCCTCCAAATGGTTAAATTTTTTTTATTAACCCTTTAGCATTTAAACCAGTCATATCCAGCCCAAATATTCTACCTGTTTTATGTTCAAACTGGCCTCTCAACCTACCCTACAATATCATCCTAAAATAAAGAGTCACATCGTTGAAATCTCAAAGCTACAAAATAATGCATGATTAATTCAAAACATTGTGAATGAATAATAGGAAAGGGCTAAACTTCTAGATAAACATTTTTAACACCACAAATATTACATATCCAACAGAAATAGATTAAATTCTCTTGAACCATGCACTATTTTGCATAAATAATCACCTCTTTACGAGCAACCAAACTAAAAAGAAATATTCACCTGAACAATGCAAGCTCTACATATAACTACAATTGCACCAATAGCTATGTATGTCCCTCAAAGTACAATGTCTGACTAAAGAATTTGTCTACAAGGCTGCAGTACAAACTAATTCATGTTCTCAAACCTTTATGGATTTTAACCCTTTAGTGTTTAGACCAGCTACAACCAGCCGAAAATTATTCCCCTTTATTTGTTTGAACCAGCCAAATCCAGCCGTATCTGATTTCGCTACAAAATCGCTCAAAAAAAAATAAATAAACCATATTATTGAATTCTCATAACTTTGAGATAATGCGAGATAAAGCCTTTCCCATCTTTATTCAAGTAAAAATATGGTGAAATTTTTGAAACTTCTTGGTTTTTTTCAACATTTGAAGAGAAGAGTGTATCTTAGTTTTTAATGATACAGCATCAGCAATTAGCGATTCTGATGTACTGTTGGTGATGTACAAAATATAAAGAAAAACAACATGCTGACATGAATGGATTAATCTGAACACTAAAGGGTTAAACAGCATAATTGTACCGCTATATCAAAATACATGTGGAAGTTGAAAGACTCTACCATGAAATTTTCATCAAGGACCAAACCACAGAAACAAAACAAAACAATTGTGCCAACGTGTTAGAATATTATGAGATACTATTTTCTAAAGGATGGTTACACAATAGAAATAATCTCTACATGTAGGCTGCATACTTATAGTTCACTGTGACATTTTAAATCCATAAACTTCTCAAACATGTAAATCTCCATAACTGAATTTAATTATTTTTATGCTGTATGGCCCAATAGACTCTACTTTAGTTATACTTTTTTTTACAAGGATGCAAACAAATATAATAGACTAGCAGAAATACCCGGCGTTGCCCGAGTTAAAGAGAATAATGAAATCTAAAAACGCCGTCTAGAGTACGCATCATCTTTATATATAGAGATGTATATACACACACGTATATATATGTATATCAATATAAATATATGAAAGTCAATGAAGTTTCGTAAAAGAAGGTGATCATGTACATACTTTCTTGCTGTTGTGATTATAACACCTCATTGTAAACTATGTTCCTTGTTTTCCCTTGTGGAGCATATACAAATAGGTCTTTTGTTGCTGCCCACTCTTGAGCAGCCAACATACAGTTGTCCATGTGAGAAGCAGGGCTCTTCCAAGAGAAGACCAGCTACAGACAGTGTTTGACCCTGATATTTGTTTATGGAC
>NC_069000.1:13723458-13730958 GCF_001194135.2 Octopus bimaculoides
ATCTGTCACTACAGTATCGAAATGTGATTGTTTCAGTTAGTGGAATAGTTTCATTTTTAAAGTGAAAGTATTTGACATGAGTGTTTTTGTTTCACTTTTGACACGTGATACTTAAATAGTGGAGGAGATATTATGTTGCCGTGTGCTCGAACTCTGCAAGAAGTTAATAATTTTTTTTTGACTAAAACACAACTGGAACCCTAAGTAAGGCATGTGTAAAATTTGAATGAAATTGGTTGCGTAGTTCTCGAGTTTTAGGGATTCACACAGACAGACAGACAGACCGACAGACAGACAGACACACATTCTCATTTTTATATATATAGATAGATAGATAGATAGATAGATAGGAAGCAGTCAGACATTTCCCATTTGTCAATGGTGACCTACAATGCAAATGTTAATACAAGAAAGTTGTTTACAACACTACTGAATAAACTCATGGCATATATTGGTGAAACCCCAGTCCTTCCTCTTTCTTTGTTCAACCTATCTATTGTATAACATTCCCCTACCCCTAGTCTTCCCATTATTAGTAAAAACTAATACCTTTCACACCTAAAATAAGCTATAATCCATAAATATCAACCAATGACTACTCCATACAGAGCTGTCATTCTTACCACCCTCTTCTATGGCTCAGAATTGTGGGTCATTTATTAGCACCACCTATGATTTCTTAAGCAATGCCATCAGCGCTGCCTTTGCATCATCCTCAGCATCCACTGGAGTAACTAACTTTGTGACTAACATCAAGGATTTAGAGCAGGCAAAGGTCACCACATCAAAGCAACTCTGCTGGAGACACAGCTACACTAGGCAGGACAGATCATTAGGATAGAGGACCATCAACTTTCCAAGATCATGTTGTATGGCAAACTCACCCCTGGTCATCATGATAGCACCAAAGAAGAAGTACAAGGACACCCTAAAGAAATCTCTCAGAGCCTGCCATTTTGATCACCACCAGTAGTCTGTTCTTGCTACTGACAGTGGAACCTGGCATCTCATTGTCCTCCAGGCAACAGCCTCCTTTGAAGATACCCACAGAACCACCCTTGCAGACAAGAGAAAAAGAAAGAAAAACAAGGACACTACAACATACCCTGATCAGCTCCCCCTCCTTTCCATGCAGCCTCTATAGCCAAGCCTATTAATCTCAAAATGGACTCTTCAGGCATCAGCAAGCCTGGAACACTCTCCACCTTAAATCTTCATACGCGAAGCCAAACCAAGATATATATGCATAAATCTGTCTGCATATTTCTAGTTCGCAGCTAACCCTAACCCTAACCCTTAGGAAATCAAAACGAGAGAGGCTGGTGTTTCAAGGAAGAGCAGAACAGCAATGGTACACAGTATCCTCCGGTAATGCTATTCCCCTGGGATAGGAGGAAACTGTCCTTTCCTATTGCCAACACTCAAAACTTCACTCATGCTCAGGCAGGATTCACTCCAGGACCATCAGCCATCACATATACAATTTACAAAAATTTCTCACTGCTATTCAACACACTTTCCAAGAATTTTATGAATGAACTGGAAGGAGGGAACCTTCACATATAAATCAGTGGTTCCCAAACCTTTTCAGGCTACTGCCCTCTTGGCATCCAGGCCACATTCCTAGTGCCCCTTCACCCTCTCCACCACAAATATAGTCCACTTTCTACAGCAAATTCAAAACAACTGTATTTCACAAATGAAACTTAAAACTAATTAAACTATTAATATATTTTTTTTTACATCTATCACCCCATTTTGGCCACCCCATTGTCATCCCACTTTTCATCAACACACCCACCCTTTCCACCGCCCCCAAGGGGGCAGTACTGCCCACTTTGGGAACCACTGCTATAAATGATGATGACAATAATTATATATATATATATATATATATATATGTATATATAGGCGTTAGGAAGGACATCCAGCCATAGAAGTTGCCCAAACCAGACACTAGAGTTTGGCAGTTTTCTGGTTTGCAAGCTCCTATAAAATCATCCAACCCATGCCAGCATGGAAAGTGGACGTTAAACGATTAGGCTGATGATGTGATATATGAGGCATAGGCGTGACGATAAGTTTGAGAAGCTTCCTTCCTAACTCTATGGCGTTGGGTTTAGTTCCACAGTGCAGCAACTTAGGCAGGTGTCTACTACAGCCCCAGGCCAACCAAAGCCTTGTGAGTGGCTTTGGTAGATGGAATCTGAATACACACACACACACATTTATGTATATGTGTGTGTGTGTACCCTTGTCTAGACATCACGTGATGATCGTAAATGAGCGTCATCGTCATATGAGCGAGATTGTTCGTTTTCACTCTTCCGTGAAAAACATGTCTGGCCATGGGTGCTTGGAAACAGGTGAGGGTTAGCTACAGGAAGGACACCCGGCTTTAGAAAATCTACCTCAAACTCCGTCTGACCCATGAAAGCGTGGAAAAGTGAACGTTAAATAACAATGACGATGATAGTCTTCTGAGTTTTGCCCTTGGCTGATCACATCTTAGTCTGACATCTTTACAGGGGTCGATAAAATACACGTACCTGGGGCGGCTTATTACCTCTTATAAAATATCTTAGATGTAACTAAGATTTAAACAAAACAAAAAACACACTATTCCAATACAAAATTATAACAACTAATAATAATAATAATAATTAATAATAATAATGTCTGTCCAGCAACCGTGTTTATTTCCACATGCATATCTAATCTGATGTCATTATAATATCAAACTATTTATTGCTCATTTCATGCCTGATTATTACAATGACTACTTTATACTGGCAAAGTACTTGAGAAACGAAGCTGATGATATTAGAAATTATCGAACATCCTACAATAATCTGTAAAAAGAAATAAAGATTGCTGAGATGCTGTCGTATGTTTAAACTATAAACAGAATGGAAAATTGTAAAGTAAGACTAAGTGCCGCACAATATATCATAATAAACCAATACCTGTTCCGATCATACCATATATGCAAACATTAAAACCGAAAATCACTTTGAACTTTAGAAAAACAATAAACGAGGTCAGAAGAAAAGAATAATACTGTTAGCAGAATCTGTGATATTTGGTATGAATGAATAATAATAGTTGATGTCATTTATGAAACATTAAGTTATTTATATAAACAATTTACCTTCAGATCGGTATACTAATTATCTTTGATTAAACAAAGTATAATAAAAATAATCATCCAGACTTTGAGGAATATAGCCTAGCCACAGGTTAAAAATATAAACAGTTGAACCTTTTTATTTGTGACAAAATATCACATATGTGTGTTTGTGTGTGAGTCATGTACTCATCGATACTGATTATGAATTTTACTCGTTCAAACATATACCTATAACACATAGTGGTGTCCATTCGATTAATATCTATCATCTATATAGTATTTGCACACGTTCGAAACAATTGCATATCAGTCGTATATTTTTCCTGAATTTAAAGATGTCCAGAGCCACAGTTATATAAAGAAAGTGATAATTATAATAAAAATGACTTACAACTCATCTACTAACATAAAATTCTATTGCGTTTGTTTGTTTGTTTTACTTTCTCTTCTAAGGAATTTTAAAAGGAAAAGCAGATTACCCTAGGCATGGTATATAATTGAATGAAGTGTGTGCATGCCTCTATTTTAATCATTTATTTACTGGGAGATTGTCTTTTTTTGTCTTTGTTTTTTTTTTGTTTTCCTTCATCGTTTTCTGAATATCTATTTTGTAAACTAAACACAATATGCTCATATATAAATATTTATATTCCAGCAGCGCAACCACGTGAATATTGCAATATTGCTCAGCAATCAGAAGAGAAATGTTTATCATAGATTGCTATTTTTCATTAAAGCAAAATTGGCTAACATTAGAAATACAAACAGAAAAATGTGAAACAAAACTAAACACTCACCAAAAAATAACAGTCGTCAGATATTACGGATAATTGTAAACGGCAAATATTCTGGCGATCGAGCAGAAGCTAAAGTTCAAGCAAACCTATTGTTAAGTGGCGCAACAGAATAAACACTGAAGAGCGAATCTACCTCTCTAATACTTTCTCTTTACCTTTTCTTCTTCTCCACGCTTTATCTGTCCCACTCTATTTCATCCACGTCCCTCGCTAATTATATCCCTTTTTATTTTGTCTTTCAACTACATGAGAATCACACACATTTTGTATACAGTTTCCTTTGTTTTTTTCTGTATATTAATTTTAAAAAATCTATCATCTCTCTAATGAACATTAATTTCTGTTTACTTGATTGTCCTCTTGCGTGATTCACATCTTCTCATTCATTTCTTCTAAAAACAAAAATAAAATAAAAACATTTCTCGCCGGTAGATCGTATTTTCTTTCATTATTAATATTATTTAATTAATTTCATGTAACTTTCGTTCGATGACCTGTTTACAGTCGTAGAAAATAGTACACGCATCTCTCCCTCCCTCCCTCTCTATTCATCTATCTATCTATCTCTAACTAACACGCACGTTGCCTCTCTCTTTCTCTCTCTCTCTCACTCACTCAGTCTCTCTCCCTTTAGTTAGAATCCCAGCAACCCTTTCGAAGGAAAAGAAACACTGACTGCATCAAAATATTTAATCTGTAGCGGTTTCTTTCTCTAGATCAAATGTTTCTATATATTTATATACATATAAAAAAAAAAATGCTTCTTTGATAGATAGAGGGAAGTAACTCATCGATAGAAAATGAAGAGACCAAAATTTAACTAAATCATTGTTTATTCTACCTACCTATATCGCCAGTGGAAACAAGTAATGCTACAAGTCACTTCCGTGCGTCTGCTTACGATGGTCTTCGACCATTTATCAAGTCTCGTGATCTCTCGTTGGAGCAGTTCATTTTCACACTAAATCCCAAAACTTAGCGTTAAGCAAGCAGTGGATTTGGAAAAGTGGAGGGGTGTCAGGATAGTGGATACTTACGTTTGGTATCTTTTATAGGAAATGAAAAGGAGAAAACTTAACATTTATTCTTATTTTACATACTGAACGTATAATCAACTTTTCGGTAATAAAGAGACATAAAATAATAACTGTTGAATGATATGCATATAAAACCCAAAATAAAGCCTCCCCTACTACATATAATTTGAGGTGGATAAATTTATGGTTCTCACTTCTTCCCATTCATTTCAACGTCCTTATCGCTTAGACTCCTTACAGAGTGATTGCTTCTAAAGTTTTACCTTTTTGATACTTCTAATTGCAGCATCTAAGGTAATTTCATAATTTAATTCTTTCTTATTTTTCTTTCAATAATGCATTTATTAATTATTTACCCCGTTTTCTACTTTCGTTTTCAAACAGTTCTTCAGGATAGCCATTTTAACGCTATATTTATCTGAGGAAAGAGTTGGCAATTTTTAATAATAATTTCTTCTATTAAATCTTCATATTTTCTTATAGAGACTTTATGAGGTATCTGCTTTTATTATCTGATTTGCTGTCACCCATTTTACGAGCAACAAATAATTGATGAACTGACTGCCTTTGCTTTCAATGGGGTTGCATCTATGCAAAAAATTAGCAATAACAATATTGTTTCAATTAAATATACACCAGTGTTCATCTTACAAAAGTATTTATTTAAAATTTCGCCCTATCATTAGCAAAACGAGTTGTTATTTTAACCTATGTATGTAGCTTCGATCTGTCTTCATTGATACATTTGCCGTGTGTCCATTAGCTCTATCGTGAATTCTCTTCTTAAATTCGCTTCCTTAAACAAGAACTAAATGTTCATCTTTGCCCTTCATTACTTATGATTTCTGTGGCGGATGTAGTTGAGTAAGTGGTTGTGAAACCAATGCTAAAACGATGTGTGGGGGATATGTCGTCTGCAACTGTCAGTGCCTTCTTCAACTTTCATTTTCAATCTCGTTTAATAATACTTTATAGCTTTCACACATCATTAACTCGTGTTTTTAATCTACCTTTCCCTTTAAATACAATAAATCTCTTATATTTCCAGTGTTCTCTTATATTTCCAGCATTTATCATTACACGTTTTGTGTTTTAATCGAAGCAAAATATCAGAAAATTTTGAGGAACTGGTTGGAATTGAATATAATTGTATGTGGGTGGGTTTTATATAGTGGCCTTTTATTTTCTCAAACAAACGTCTTTATACGATCTATTTGCCGTTTGTTTCTTGCTAATTTAAAAGAAGCAACAGAACAGCACCATCACTGATGCTAAATATCATATATTTCTATGAAAGAAATATCTTTACCAAATCTATATTCTTTGTAAATTATATGCGAACTGTGCAACTATCGTCCAATGTTGCTTCCTCAATCACTCCAACTTTGGCAGGGCGTGTCGATTTGTTAAACTATACCTGTCCTTTATTCAGTAACTCTTACTCTTCACAACTCATGTCAAGTAATTCATTTTATACTGAACAACTTAGCGAATTCTAATTATTTCCATTGCCATACATACCTACATATATACATACATACACACACACACGCACACATATATATATGTATGCATATATGTATATGTGTATATATATATATATATATATATATATATTCTCTTGAGTTGAGTCTCATCTAACTTCAAATGTCAATTAAATATACCTTAAAGAACTTGCTATTTTTTTTTTATTATTATTTTGTATTAACATCAACTCTGTCCTTTCCATTTTACCATAGTTACACAACTTATAGGTATGTACTATGGCTTTTCTCTGAGAAACACTCGTGATTGCATCTTGCTTTTATAATCTAATTCTTTTTCCTGTAGGTCTCAGTTCTTTGCAATGCCCCCCTCACACTCTATCTCTCCCTCTTTCCTTCTCTCTCTCTCTCTCTCTTTCTTTCTTTTTCTTTCTCTTTCTCATAAATTTTCTTCCAAGATAATCATATCACTTTATACTGTGCTATTTATGTAATTACAGTCTCAATGTCTCAGTAAACACACAAGTATCACCTTTTGTCTTGTTTAACGTTACTTTCCATGTTCTAATTATTTATTTATTTATTCCTTCATTCATTTTTTTTTTATTTCTTTCATTTCTCTCCATTTGTAACTGTATCTCATTTTGGATCTTTAAGATAGTAATTTTTGAAAACCCAGGGTCAAAAGCTTTATATTTCATTAATATTATGTAGTTTCTGATAATCTTTCTTTTCAATAATTCAAAGAAAAAGAATTATTGGTCATATTTTGGTCTCATTTATGTAGGATTTTCAATAAGAAATTAATAAGAAGAAAAATGTTGTCTTGTGCCCTTCATGGAACTGAGTTTGTTCTTTGAGGTTATGTACCACTTGAGTTTAAAATTCTCAATAGTCAGAACATTTATTGATATTTTTCACTTGGCATTTATTTCATTTCTTGGATATTCTCATCCTATTTATACCCAACTGAAAGTCATAAGACAAATACTCTGTATATATATTCTTCCTAATAATCTTTGAGTTCAGTTTTATATTTCATATCATCCCAT
>NC_069000.1:13733416-13746992 GCF_001194135.2 Octopus bimaculoides
ATACACACATTCAAAAACACAGGTAGAAAAAAATTATCATACATGCTCTTGTTTATTTTTACCCTCTCACTCTCTCCCACCATCGCGTCCTTCTCTTGACTCTGTATCAAAACAATAGTCATCCAACCTTTATTTCTCCTCCCTCAATCCTGCCCAGGCAAGATCCTCATTTCTATTCACTTCTGTAACTACTTAACATTTATTATATATTTACAAATTCACCACAACAATGCATTCACCAACTCAAACTCCTTATTTTAAATATAAGTCAATGCTCTTCTAATCACTGCCATTATTACAGTGGTGGCTGATGAGATTTACATTTTCATAATTTAGTATTCAGTCAAACGCTACAGTGTTTCTGCTTCCTCTCGCTCTCTTTTCATTCTCTCTCTCTCTCTCTCTCTCTTTCTCTTACTTCCACCCTCACTCTCTCTCTCTCTCTCTTACTTCCACTTTCACTTTCCCCGCCGTTTTTCCCTGTCTATCTATCTCACCCTTGCTCTATATAGCTCTCAAGATTAATGTATTATTGTATGTATATCCAAATTTTATAATATCACTGTTACACTCTGCATACTATTAACATCATCATTAACGTTGCTCCCACCGCTACTAGGTGATACAATAAAACACTTCTCCTGCTCCTCTTGTGTTTTCCTTTATAGCATTCTCAACAACAAGCTGAGTTCTGTTTGCGCTCTGATATTTTCATTCGGTTCTTTTTTTTTTTTTTGCTTCCTTTTTTTCTCTTCTTTCTTGCTGGAATCATTTTTTTTTTTTTTTGTTTTTCTACACACTAATTATTAATTGATTCAATATAAAAAAAAATATATCAAAAATAAAAAATTTATTCAACAAGGGCGTGATAGAGTAAAACACATTTCTAGTACAGTTAACATAGAATTGTGAACCACATGAGCATCACGAGTCTACATGGGGGCCTCTACATGACTGCTCTGCTGCCAACAAGTACTAACCAAATTTATCATGGTGTCCTACCACATCAAAATATATATTTATGATTACATTGCTGCATTGTGCTGTAATATATGCATGTGTACATATATATGTAATATATGTGCATATCCATGTATATATTTATATATGTCTATATCCACATATATATGTATATAAGAATGTGTGTGTGTGTTTATGCATTTATATACATATACACAATATATATATATTTGTGTGTGTCTGTGTGTACATATATATATATATTTGTGTGTGTTTGTGTGTGTATATATATATTTACAGTTAAATACCTCTCTCTCACTCTCTCTCTTTCTCTCTCTCTCTCTGTATATGTGTATATACATATATTTATACACACACACCATTAAATATATACATAAGTACAGGCACATATATGCATATATATATATATATATATGCACATATATACACACACAAACATATATGTATATATTTTTAAATGTATGCATATATGTGTGTGTGTATACAGATGTATAATGTATGTTATGTGTGTGTGTGTGTGTATAGAGAGAGAGAGAGAGAGAGAGTTAGATAGATAGATAGATAGATATATATGTATATATACACATATATTTGTATACACACACTCACACATATACCTTTAGAAATATATGTTCATAAGTATGTGTGTCCTTAGATTCATGTGTGTATAAATGTATATAAATTTTTAATCATATGTAGCTGTGTGGTTAAAAATTTTGCTCCACAGTCGCATGGTTTGAAGTTCAGTCCCACTGTGCAACACCCTATGCAAGTGTCTTCTACTTCAGCCCTAGGCTGTTCAAGGCCTTATGAGTGGATTTGGAAGGTGGAAACTGAAAGGCGCCTACTGTTTGTTTCCTTGTGTTAACATCAAGCACCAGTTGTATAATGAGCACATGCCAGCAGTATCGGCCATTTGCAATCTTTCCTGAAAAATGGTATGAGTGATGGTGGTATGGGTAACAGACAGATGAGTGATAGAACTATAATAGAGATGTGTGATGCAAGAGACAAACAACAGAGGAGCAAGTGACCTGAGTGGTAAAGGGGTGAGAAGCTTTTAATGAAGTCAATGATAAAGACCAGACAGTAGTCAGATATCCATGCACATAGCTATGTGCATAGCTGTGCCTAGCAACACATGCCTGTATATAAACAGACATACATGGCAATTTTAACTTTTGTTTCACCACATCTGAATGGATGAGCAGATTTTCTCCCCCACAGGATACCTTCAGTCAATATTGTTCTTTGTCATCTCCTTCATACTTGTAATTGACTCAGATCTGTCTTTCACAAATTCTGTTTACTTTGAGTTCACAGCCCCAGCTTTATACAGCTGCCCTTGCCCATACTTGTCATATTCTCATACTCACAGAGTCTTCTCTCGTGCACATCTCACCTGATTCCTATTACGTCCAGTGGCTATCTTTTGATTTGATGTGAGGAAACATCAAGTGAAAGCACATGGGTTTTGTTTACATCTAATCGGCCTGTTAGGGTTAGGTTTAGGTTTAGGGTTAGGTTTAGGGTTAGAGTTAGAGTTTGCCGATTAGATGTAAACAAAACCCCATGTGCTTTCACTTGGCGTTTCCTCACATCAAATCGAAAGATAGCCCGTCCAGTTCTTCTCTCAGCTTGTTTGTGCTCTGTTAGTTATGGACATTTGTATTACACATCCAGTGGAGCATGCTCACTTTACTTCTTTCTAGACTTTGCAGATGCTCTGCATTCAAAGCTTGCATCTCTCTACCATGTATCATCTCACTACAAGCACGAGCATCATACAATCTATCCTTCATTTTGAAGAAAAATCCCTTTGTTGCAAGTAGAGGTAACAGCTTCCAGAAATGTTTCCAGCCAGTTCTTGCTTTGGTTAGATGCTCTCAGAAATTATCCTCACCCACTAATCAGCAAGTGCTCTTAGCGCTTATTGCTTCTGTACACCTACTGCATGTGAATTTACCTTCTCTCTTAGTCAACCTCTTATTTCACAACATATTTAGTACTTAAACAGTTTACACTATGGATCTACATATATATTTAAATACATATGTATGTATATATATATATAAATGTATATAAGTATATACAGACAGGCCAATATTCCCCCTCCATGGAATGTCAGTCTATCCTATACTTACCCAATGACAGCTGAATGGACTAGAACAATGTGAAATAAAGTGTTTTGCTCCAGAATACAATGCACAACTGATGGATGGATAGAGAGATTGATAGATAGGTAGAAATATTTATTGTTTCCATGAGAATTAATTGACACTTGCCTGCATTTAAAGAATTAAGGAAATAAGAAAGTCTGATGAAGAATCTTTGATTTGAAAGCACTCACAACAAAATAAACTACAACACCCTGCACCAAAGCCCACTTTTGTCATATAGGCAATCTGTCTATCTATCTAACTGTCAATCTACCATTCGATCTGTCAATCTATCTATCTGTCTTTCTATCTACATTTATATCTAAACAAAGGCGGTGCTCCAGCATGGCCACAGTCAAATGACTAAAACAAGTAAAAGAGTAGAGTAAGTCAGAAAGAAAACAGGATTCAGATGTCTTCAGGAAAATGGCCTTGCTTGATATGCAGGAAAAGATATGTAATATATATATAGTGGAATCACAGGCAAACTAACAGGAAGTGAACTTCGTATGTAACAGATGTACTAGAGGAATATGTGTTCTGAGTACACCAGAAAAAGAGTACCTAAATACCCAGATGGCTTACTAGAATAGTTGATAGTTTCTATTACCCAGGTGCATAATTAGCAATGGAGGAAGTTGTCCTTCAAGTATAGTAGCCAGGGTAAAAACTGGGTGGCAAATGTTGAGGGAGCTACTACCACTGCTGTCAACAAATTTTGTTTACCTCAAAGAAGGGTAGATTATATGGCACTTATCTTATCACTGTGATGCTGCATGATAGCAAGGCATGGGTCTCCGTTGGATGTGCAATTCAAGTGTGCATGAATGACGAGGTACAGATGTGCTGAGAGAAAAATTGACCATAAGAGGAATCAGATGTAATGTGTAAGAAAGATGTTTGCATTGATGTAGTCATAGGATGCATCATATTACTATAGATGCATATGGATGAGGATATCTATATAAAGAAATGCTAATCATCTAAATTGTATGGCACTCTTGTAGTACAGAGAGAATCAAGAAGACATTGACTAATGTAGTGAAGGCTGATCTTGGGACCTTGTGCTTTACAAAGAGAAGATAAAGGATTGGGATGTGTGGTTCTTGAGAAGACTTCATCCATTTCAGCAAAACAGAAATTCTGGAAGCATAACATGTATATATACACAATTGGGCTTCTTGCCTGATTTCCTTTCCAAGCCATACCCATCACCAATCATATTTTTTTTCTCACCGATTCCTCCATCACCACCTACCTACAGTATTCTGCTGTTGTAATTAAACGAGAGCGAAACTGCATAATTCATCATCTTTTTCCGATATCTATTATTTTTCTCACCATCCAGAACCGTTTCTCTCAACATCCATCCTTCCTTCCCTCTCCTCTCGCATTTTACATTGACTATCCTTCTATGCCACCAACTTATCTCCTTCCCCCACCATATATCTCTCACTCTTTCCCTGCACAACATCTGCCTCTCCCCTCACACTCTTGCAACCTATCCTCCCATTTGTCATCTCCCTTTCTCTCATCCTTATGCCTATTGTATCATTATTATTATTATTATTATTATCATCATTATTATTATTATTATTATTATTATTACTGCTCTACTGTCCTTCACTGCTTTCTGCACACTGAGTCAACCTACAGGTCCCTGCCTTCCCCCAGCTCATACACATCATTAATCATTCCTCCACCATTGTCAACCATTCACTACATCCACTTCTCAACCCAACTTAATCTCAGCACTCATCACCAACACTTACCTTCTTTCTTCTCAACATATGTTTATTATCAACCACTCAAACTTTGTTCTTCATATCCCACCCCCCAACTGCCATCTTTTATCTTTGACCAACCCTCACTCAGCCTATACATTATTGTAATATTTACCCACCAACAATCCCTGTTCTTCTGTCCTTGCCCACTTCTATTCACCTTGTAGCTTCAGGATCCAGCCCCATAACTGACTACCACTAGTTTCTCTCACTTGACAGCTCTACCTCGGTTACTCACACCCACTCTTCTACAATGTGAGTAACTATAGTGCACCACAACAGCAAGAACCCTGTTCTGTTCTGGCCTTGAAGTTGTTCTTCATCTCAGCTCTTAAATTTTCTGCATCCCTCAATATATATGGAAATAATAAACTCAACTCAACCAATGCAAACACACACACACACACACACACACACATATATATATATCAGTTGGATAAAGTTACAACATGGTCTGATTTTCACATTTTTTATTATTGTATTTTTAAAATTTTTTTACAATGTTGAAGTGTGTTAAATATTAAAAAAATGTTTTGTAATGTTCATATTTTTTTAATGCAATAGTAAAAACATGAAAACTAGACCATGTTGTAACTTTATTCAACTAATATCTTATTCTATACACATTTACACAAATTGAGGGAAATATATATATATATATATATATATATATATATATCACTTATCATGATAAACTTAACAAAAACTTCAATGAATTTTCCTATAGCCTTATTGTTGCCAACACAGACCAAGTCCAGTTTCCTTGGCTTCTGGATTTTACTTTAATGTAAGTTGCTGTTATAGCTGAGTAAGTAAGACAGTGGAAACCTAATTTGAAAGTCCTGAGTTCAAACCTAGCATTTACTATTTACACATGTATGTATAGTTCTTATAATTATCTATAGATAATATAATTCCTATACTTGAAATCAATCATTAGTCTACAGCATTGTTTTGTTTTATACTTTCAGTTTCGTCTTCAGTCAACCAAGTCATCAACAGCTTTAATCAACTGGAAAGATTTAAATAAAAGTCTGTTGGCTTTATGCAGGAATAGTAATTTTACGGTAAGAATTTTATGAAATCATTCTGCTGCATGTTTTCCCTTGCTCTCCTATTCCTTTGAGCAACTAATTTTCTTATGAAGGAAAATTCATAGAGTAAAAGATCATTTTTGGAAATTTTTTTTTTTTCAGGAATCATTTTTATGGTTGTTATTTGACAAGATTTTTGCCAAACTAATTTTGATTGCTACCACTGATAATCTTAGTAGAAGAATAAATATTACATCTTTCTCCTTCTCACCCTTGTGAGGAATCAAATGAATCATAGTGTGATGGATGTGTCTCCTGGGAAAGTCGGAGAAGTACATCAAGGTGCATTGTAGAGGTCCTTGCTTGCAAAGTACTCAATGATGTGAGGAATATCTGGAATTTCAACCTTTCGCGACAACTCAAGAAGGGAATCTTTCCTAACAGCAATTGTGTTAGGAATTGTGTGAGTGCATGCATGTGCACATATATGTGTGTACATATTCTATCGGTCTCTTTTGCCGACCGCTAAGTTACAAGGACATAAACACACCAACATTGGTTATCAAGCAATGGTGGTGGGGACAAACAAAGACACACATACACACACACACACACACAAAAACATACATACACATATATATATATATATATATATATATTCCTATGGAAGGTATAATTTGTAATCTTTGAAACATATGTTGGAAATAAAAGAATTCATTTAACATATGCGTTTTACTCCATTTACTAAATTTATATATTTACTCAAGTACCCAAAATAACAAGGAGTTTCTACCTCATAAACAGGAGTTACACCACAGTCATTTTGTGATCTTTGCTACCCTGGTATCTATTAACCAATTTATTTTGTCAGAGTTATTTATTAACTTAGAGAAAATAAATATATATAATAATATATATATATATATATATACAAACACGACGGGCTTCTTTCAGTTTCCGTCTACCAAATCTACTCACAAGGCTTTGGTTAGCCCAAAACTATAGTAGAAGACACTTGCCCAAGGTGCAACGCAGTGGGACTGAACCGGAACCATGTGGTTCGTAAGCAAGCTACTTACCACACAGCCACTCCTGCACCTATATATATATTTACAATTATGTATAGATATGTGTGTGGAGGCATGTGGTTCAGTGAGTAGGATGTCACACTCATGATCATGAGGTTGTAATTTCAGTTTCTGGACCAGATGAATTGTGTTCTTGAGTAAAACACTTCATTTCACAATGCTCCAATCCCCTCAGCTGGCAAAAATGAGTGATCCTGTCATAGACCATCAACTCATTCAAGGTGAGCAGGTGGGTGGGGTACTTAATGCATCACAGAATCTGTGGGATAAATTAATGAGCTCAGGGTGTTGAGCCTCACAGAAGAGATGACAAAAGACTGAGATGGTTGATGATCTGTGAGCCTATGGTTTGAGAAGGGCCTTTGATCCTTTTCCTGTTATACATATATGTGTATATGTATATGCATATGTATATACATATATACGAGATCTGATCAATAAGTATCCAGACTCTTGCCATAGTAATGAAGCTAAAGCACACAGAGGGAAGCTGCTAGGCACAGATTGACCTTGAACTCTGCTGTGCATGCGCAATAAGTTTTAACATTCTAGCTCACTTCCGCTGTTTACAGCAGTGCTTGGAAGGAAGATGTGTAGCATGTGATCATCGCATTGACCATGACAGTAGAGAATCTGTATCAAATTTTGCCAAAAGCTTGGTGATACCTGCTCAGAGGCCTATGCAAAGTTTTCCCACCTAACAATTTTTTTGCTCTCACAAAACAGTTCTTTCTTAATGCAATATTTTTTACTGTATATTTGTTATGAATAAATGTTGATCACTACAACTATTGGAGGATTTACCTACCAAATCAAGATGCCTGGAAAGAAGCCATCGAGTGAAACTGAAGACAATAGTGTGAAAAGGAAATGTAAATGGATTATACTGGATATTGAGCTTCGTGATTTACAAAGGTACAATGCCAAAGAAGAAAAATCAGCCACATTGCCAAAACATAAAAGTTTACAACATCTAGAATAAGAACAATATGTGACCATAGAGAGTAAATTAAGTCAAGTGCTCAAGAAGCTACTCTGTTAACTGCTAGGAACTTATATTTTCATAGATATAATGTGATTCCTAAAATAGAATGACTCCTGAGTGGATAAATTGAGGATCAGACTTGATATAATATGAATAAGCATGATGGTAATTCATAGAAAAGGAAAATCAAAAAGTTTTTATGACAATTTGCTGAAAAAGGAAGGAGAAATTTCTAAGGAGAAGCTTTTTTGCCTAATATGTTAGTCATTTGGAAGGTTTAAGAAGTGTTTGAATGTTCCCATGAAAATGACTGATGAAACTGTCTATGCTGAAACAGAGGTTACTACTAATTGTCCTGAGCAACTGTAAAACATTATTGCTAAGGCAAAATGCATCGTTGATAAATCTACAGTTTTCTGGAAGTTTATGCCCACTAGAACATGTTTCTCAAGCAGAAAAATCAACACGAGTATTTAAAGCATCCAAGAATTGTCTTGCATTTCTTTTGGGAGAACATATCACTGGTGATATGTTATTAAAGTTGCCTATTCAGATATTACCCTGGAAACCCAAGGATTTTCAAGAGTAAGGCAAAATTTCATTTACTTCTGATTCAGCATTCAAATAAGTCATTTCTTATAAGAGCCTTTTCAAAGAGTAGTTTACAAACATTTTTGTCAAAAGGTTCAATGCTAGACATAATATTTCCAATGCAGCATTTGCTCCTTTTATACAATGCATCAACCCACCTACCCACTGAAATTAAATCATCATCATCGTTTAACGTCCGCTTTCCATGCTAGCATGGGTTGGACAATTTGACTGAGGACTGGTGAGCCAGATGGTTACACCAGGCTCCAATCTGATTTGGCAGAGTTTCTACAGCTGGATGCCCTTCCTAACGCCAACCATTCTGAGAGTGTAGTGGGTGCTTTTACTTGCCACCCGGCACGAAGGCCAGTCAGGAGGTACTGGCAATGAGCTTGCTAATAATGTAAGAAAAGGATAAGTCATCAAGAGAACAAATTTTGCCCCGGCCAATGGATCAAGGCATGATAGCTAACTTCAAGGCATATTATCTGAGAAGAACTTTCAAGAAAATTATGAAAGAACTGAAAGGGAGGATAACCTTGCAGTTGGAGACTTCTGGAAGAAGTTCAACATAACTGGCCCTCCATCAGTTACAACAATGAGTGTTCCAGTTGATTCAATCAACGGAACAGCTTGCTCAGGAAATTAACATGCAAGTGGCTAAGCTCTACACAGGCACATGAACCCTTAATGTAGTTCTAAGGGAGATTCAGTGTAACCCAGAATGTGACAAGGCAGGCCCTTTGTGGGATTTGAACTCAGAGTGAAGAGAGTCAAGACAAATACGCTGAAGTATTCTGTCTGACACTTCAACAACTGTGCCAATTCACTGCCTATACCTTTTTACAGTATTGATTTCAAATTTTGGCACAAGGGCAGCAGTTTCAGGAGAAGGGCTTAGTCGATTACATCAACCCATGCTCAACTGCTCTTTATTTTATTGACCCCAAAAAGATAAAAAAAGTAAATTCAACCTCAGTAGAATTTGACAGACAAACTGCTGCTAGGCATTTTATCCGGCATGCTAACAATTCTGCCATCATTTCTGCCTTATACCTTATTACAATATTACATTTCTTATTTATTCCCCAATGTATTTCTCTTCTAATGCTTTTATGTGTACATGTAGTGCTGTGTATGTTTAGAAATTGTTATTTCCATGCATAAAATTGGTCGTGTTACATGTTTTCTTTTCTTTCTTTTTTTATTGTTTTTCTTTAAAAATCCGTCATTCTTATTTTATAACAGGAAAATCATTGGAAAATTAATTTCGTAGAGTTTCATATGACATCTAGATTTTCAGGGGCACATTACTTCCATAATACAGAGGATTCCTGCATATATATATTTATATATATTTATATTTATTCTCCTGCATGTGTCAATCCAGTTCATAAAACTTATGAAAAAGAGAGGTGACAAGATACATCCATGCTGAAGTCCAACATCTGTATTAAAAGCTTTCAACTAAGCACCATTTATCTAAACACAAACATCTGGACAATTGTATAGGGACTTTGTGGCAATCAAAAGCTGCCCATTTACCCCAAATTCCTGCAAATCCCTCTCTAGCATGTCCTGCAGCATGAAGTCATATGCCTTTTCTAGGTTTACAAAGCAAGCATTTGTCTCCCTTAAAAAGTACTGGGATTATCACCCCATATCATCATTGCTTCAGTGTCTTTCAAAAGGTCCAAGCCACCTGGCATACATGAGTCAGCCAAAGTCTTTTATCATCTCAGGCCAAATCTCATCCTCTCCAGTGGCCTTGTTAAATCTGAGAGCATTAATTGTCCCTATAACTTCAGCTTCTGTAAGGTTAATCTTGATTTCTAGATGCATATTGTGTCCACCAGAAGATTTATTTCATGACTGGATTTAAGAGATCAGTAAAGTATTCTCTCCACCTCCTAAGAATGTTCCTTTTTCTGTAGAGAAAAGAACCCCAGCTGAGTTCTAAATGACAGGTGTGGAAGAGGGTTTCTTGTTACAGAAACCCTCTTCTGTAAGTCAGCAGATGGTCAGCCAGAATACTTTATTGGATAATCTATAGTCAGAGTTCAGCTTAACCACAGAGTCCTCCCATGACTTAACCTTAGACAGACATTTTTATTGTCTCTGCTGTTACTTTCCATGCCTTAGTATACCACTTGTACAAGAGGGCAGACTTGTTTCCAAGCCAAGCTTTGTAAGCCTCTTTGACATCTTTAACTTCCTGGTTAAACCAGGAGTTTCTTTTACCACTTGGCACCACACCAAACTGCTTTTGTCTGCATTAATGTACAGCCAAAGAAGGAACTGCCAAAAAAAAAAAAAAAAAAAAAAACTCCACTCTGTTTCAACATCCTTGGTCTATTCAGAAAAGTCTTTGAATTTTGATGCAATAGTGTCTGCATATTTGCTTCTGATCCCCATCTGCTTGGGCTTTCCACTTTATTCTATAAGTTATACTGAATTTACCAGTCTTGTGAGTTTTCTCTGCTGTAGATTGTCTCCAGTTACAGACAAATAGATAATGATCAGTTGACAGCTCAGCCCTTCTTTTTATACAAAACGTCCAGCACTGGATTAAAGAGATCAGGCATAGATTAATGATTAGTCTTAAGAAGAAGATCTTGACTGATTCAGATCATTGTCACTATCACACTATCATCATTATCACCATCGTTTTAATGTCCATTTTTCTATACTTACATGTGTGAGAGACAATTTGTGGAGGTGTATTTTCCATGGCTGGATGCCCTTCTTGTCACTAGTCTTTACCTGTTTCCAAATAACATAATATTTACCCTTGACCAGACAAGTTTCCATGGAAGACCGTCAACAAAGGGCCCTGCTTGTATCACAGTGACTCTCATAGCTATCACATGATATCAAGTCAAGGAGACAATAATATACACACGCACACATATATACATGCACAGACACACACATATATATGTGTTTTTTTGAATCTATGTGTATGTGTGTTTATGTGTGTAGATGGTAAATGTTTAAACAAAGAGCAAATTAGTTTTGGGAAAGGTTGTATTTTTAAGCAGTTTCTCTTATTTGAATAACATCTTTGTCCAGAAAGACCAGAGGTTTATTGATTCTGTTTATTATCTGTGTGTAAACAAATGTCAGCTTTTGAAGGATGAAACAAAGAACAAACGATTTCTGAGTTGGTTGTTTTGACGACAGCTTTGTCTAGAAATGTTTAGTTATTAATTCTAATAAACTGTTGGTCTTAATCTGGAGAAGACATTAAATGGCTGACTTGTTGTTGTTCAAGATATGTAAAGGGGTTTTTTAGGGGGTTCTTCATACATTTGTTTATGTGGTGATTTGTTAAAAGTCATTTTTCTCGATAATTTGCTTTAGTAACAGCAGTAACAAAAATGTTAATGCTTGTGGTAACTTGGTTTACTTGTAAAAGTCATCCTGTAATAAAATTTTCAGTGTCTCTATAAACGGGGTTTTAATTTCTTTAATTTTGGAATAAATTCATTGAACAAATATTTTTCCATTTCTCTCCAATATTTTGGATCATCTCTCTCTCTCTCTCTCTCTCTCTCTCTCTCTCTCTCTCTCTCTCTCTCTCTCTCTCTCTCTCTCTCTGTCAATAGGCATTTTTCCGCAGATCCACTTACTAACCCATTAGCTGATTCTCCACCTGCCTTTTCTACATTAATAATAGATTTCCCATTTAATCCATGTGGGTATCACAAATGGTATTTAGCCTGCATATACCTCTTGCCAGAGTTGCATGTTTTGGCTCATTCTTTTGCTTTAAAATGGTACAAATTACAGATTTGGTAATATGTTGGGTAAACTGGAAGCCACGTTTTCCTTAATGTATATACCATTAAAAGAATAGCATGAACAAAAGGGAAATAATTCAACATGACATGAAGACATCAAAGCAAGCTTTCATTAACATGAACATCGTTAGTTATGAGAGCAAGTGTTCCAGTTGATCTAATCAGTGGAACAGCCAAATTAACATGCAAGTGGCTGAGAACTCCACAAACCTGCATAACCTTTATGTAGTTCTCAGGGATATTCAACATGACACAGAATATGACAAGGATGGCTCTTTGAAATACAGATATTACTCATCTTTTCCAGCTGAGTGTTCTGAAGTAACGTGAAGTAAAGCATCTTGCTCAAGGACACAGTGCACTTTCAGGTATCGAACTCACAATTTTACAATAGTGAGTCAGATACTCTAACCACTAAGCCACATGCCTTCACAATCTTTCATTACCTTAGCAGGTGTGGCTGTGTGGTAAGAAGCTTGCTTCTCAACCACATGGTTCTGGATTCAGTCCCACTGCGTGGCACCTTGGGCAAATATCTTCTACTATAGCCTTAGACCAACCAAAGAATTGTGAGTGGATTTAATAGATGGAAAGCCTGTCGTGTATATATATATATATATATATATATATATATATATATATATATATGTATATATTTATATGTGTGTGTGTGTGTTTGTCCCTCCATCATCGCTTGACAACCAATGCTGGTGTGTTTATGTCCTCGTAACTTAGCAGTTCAGCAAATGAGAACGATAGAATAAGTACTAGGCTTACAAAGAATAAATACAATGGGCAGTGAATGAGAGGAAGGGAAATGACGGGTGGATGTTGGTTAGGTGGGTTGCAGGAGTGTGTGGGGAGAATGAGAGATTTATGGTGATAGGAAGTGATTCAAGGGAGAGGAAGAAATTGATGATACTACGGAGGATGACCAATGAAAAATATAAGTGGAGAGGGACAGTGTTAAGGATGAAGTATGGCTGTCATAGGAAGTGGTCCCAGATAGTGAGGTGAGAGAGATAACTGGTAGTACAGGAAAGGATGATGAAATTTATAGTTTTGCAGTTCTGTACTTGTATATATATAGATATAGATATACACACACACACATATATATATATATATATATATATATATATATATATATA
>NC_069000.1:13748355-13752714 GCF_001194135.2 Octopus bimaculoides
AGAGAGAGAGAGAGAGAGAGAGAGAGAGAGAGAGAGAGATTCAGTTTCCAACAACCAAATCCACCAACAAGGCTTTGGTCAGCCCAGAGCTATAGTATAAAACACTTGCTCAAGGAGTCACACAGTGACTCCTGCTGAGTGTGGTGAATGTATGTGAGAGAGACAGAAAGAGTCTAACCAAAGTAGATCCAGCAGAGGAATCATCCAAGTGATAGAAACAGTGGTTAAGGATATAAAAGCTAGGAAAATTTTTTAATCTAAGGGTTCTTAACCTTTTTTATATATCTGCACCAGATCCAAAACCTGAATTTTTTAGGGGGGCCATCCTACTCATCTAATCTTGTTCCCAATCAATTTTGCAACAACTCTTCCTTTAACACATAACATCGTAGCTAAAGTAAAATTGGGATAGAACAGTTCAGGAAGCTGCTGCTTCTACTAGCAATAAAGGAAATTTAATGATTCTGATACCAAATGGAAACTAAAATGCTTCAGGAAACTCCACATGTCTAAATATTGAAACTGCAATTCTGAAGTGGTAAAGAAATTATATTAAGAGTTGCAATGAGCTCCCAGCTAATATGATATTAATTCTATAGCCATCTTATTCAAAGAATTCTGAAAATTGTAATATCAACAACTCATGATATACAATGTTTTCCATTTTACCATCAAGGGCATAATTAAAAAGATTATGGGGGCTTTCAATTCTTGAGCATCTAACATATAATTGGCCATTAGTTTAGTGGCATTCTTTAAGATACAGTCCTGCAACTATTGTCAGTGTTCACTCTTGGAATTCATTGATTGATGTGACAAAGCTGAAAGCTTCTGAAAAGTTAAGTTTCCAAAATTAAAGGGCATAACTGTTGGTTTGAGTAGAATTCCCGGTCTGGGAATATATACCTACTACATAGGTTACATATAGTATCTCATATTGTCTCGTACCTTGACACTAGATAAACACAGTATGCAAATTAGTAATTCCATTCTCTGCAGCTACTGAATTTGTTGAGTATATAAACAGGTTGGCTGCTTATTTCTTTGGGTTTGGTCAACATGACGTAAACACCTCTGATGAGACCCCTACAAGGCTCAAAAACTGATTAAGGTTGTTCGTGATATTTTTCCAGTCTACAAAGAAATAGTTAAACTTGCCCTGTTTATATGTTTATTCCATTGGTTACATATATCTGTCCACAATAGTTATGTCCTAAATTAACTTTGCAGCTAACACCCTTCTCTAATGAAATTTTCAAAACACCCACTGGCAAAATAACAAATCTCAACCACAAAAACATGCATATCAATGCCAGATGACCACATGCACACTCACACATTTCCTTAAAAACATGTCAAACATACAAAATTTGAGACATACAAGCATAAGAAATACAAATGGACACACAAACACACGTATTTTTTCAAAGCAAGGAAACAAAAATTCCATCTCATTGCCAACAAGCATAAAAACCCAAATGTTTTTCATACATACTCACTCAACCATGAAGCACTCACAATAGATATGTCTTTAATTAGTTTTATACCTTACCCACTTAATAAACAACCTTTCTCCAAACATCATTTACAACCTTGCAAAACAAAAACAAGAAAACCCCACTCAACCCACAACAAAAGCCTTGCCCTAACAGTCACTATTGCTCCACCAGTGATCTTAATCACCACCAAACATCTCTCCTATCAAAAGTATGTCTTAAATCCTTTAGGAATCAGATTAGTCTGTCACATTTAATGCTTATTCATTCAAATTGTTTTGAATTTATAATGCGTTATCTCGTTATCTCGTAGCTTTGAGATTTTGATGATGTGAATGTTTATTTTTAGTATGACATTGAAGGGTAGATGTGAGAGGCTTGATCTGGCCAGATAGAATATTTTGGCCTGTGTAATTGCTAAAGGGCTAACATAGATAGGACTGCATCCCAACAATTGTACCCTCTCCTCAAGACCAGAACAAATACCAGTTCTCACCAATTACTGACATTCTACACCTTGGACTATTGCTTCCACTTCTAGGATGATACCACTGCTTCATGAAGACATCTTCAACCACATCCTGAAAAACCATCCAACAGATTGACATAAATTCATTCACAGACAATCTCCAGCCTCTGCTCCACACACATACTCTCTTCTCTTTCTGTTTCTTGTACTGTTGTTATAATGGCTTCTCTTTGGAATCAGCTGGGTTTGTGCCATCTCTACTCTAGCATTCCAGGCCTAGTTATTGTTCCACATCTCATTATCCTTGTTGTGTCTACTCCCCTAGACCCTGCACTAATTATTATAATCATGCTTTCCTTCCTTGAATGTTGACTCTCTGGTATTCTCACCCATGTTCATGTCTTTTCTACAAGTGTTGACTTGTGATGGTCCTAGACGAACATTAGCAACAGCAATCACAAAGATTTCAGAGAGTCTGCCAAAGTTATAGAAACTGCTTCTTCTTCCAAACGCAAAATGTATGAAAATAAATTTCGAAACGCACATGCACACACACACAGACACAAGGATGCATGCTGTCTGTAGTATTACCTTGTATTCAGAAACTACAAAGTGAACACTCTCAAAACTAAATATATATTATTATTATTTGTCATTTCACTGGTCAGATATGTATAACATTTATTATGAAACATAAAGCAGCTACGTTTAATATTTGTATGTAAAAATTGAATGAGAGACAGATACAGAGAAAAAGAAAACACAAAAGAGTAAGTTAGAGAATGAGATGCACACATAAAGAGAGACTGGGAAAGTGGTCATGGAAATAAGGAGAGTGATAGAAAGATATTGATGTGTATATGTAGAGAGAGAGAGTAAGAGAGAAAGATGGCAGTGGAGAGTGGTGGTTATATAGCATTGGTTTATTTACATTTTTATTGCTTTCTCTTCTAGACAGCTTAAAGAGCTTGAATAATGATTGCTATCTGCCAATTTCAGAGGCAAAACATGGGTTGAGCTACATCACAATCATTTTTTTGTAATTACTTCATGCAGTCAATAGAAATGATGAGGAGTTGTATATGTTGTCAGTCAGGGAAAGACAGTAGTGGAAATTTTATTTTCTGCATGAATCGAATCTTTGATGTTCAAAATGTTAATTTCAGAAGACTGGTTTTTTTTAAATAAAAAGCAGAGAGAATGGCTCATGTCTCATGTACTTTGAAATATTAGCTTTCATTCATTTTTGTAAATCAAGGAAAACAGGGTTAGCTTTATTAAAGTTCCACTCATTGCTGGTCTCAATTTTAAATACGCTAGTTTTTAGGTATAGGCACGGTCGTATGGGTAAGAAGCTCACTTCCCAACCATGTGGTTTGGAGTTCAGTCCCACTGTATGGCACCATGGGCAAGTGTCTTCTACTATAGCTCTGGTTTGAATAAGGTTTTGAAACTGGGTTTGATAGATGGAAGCTGAAAGAATCCTATCATGTGTATACATCCCTACATGCACGTGCACATGTATATATACACAAATATACATCATAGGCTCACAAAGCAGTGTTGTGAAATAAACAAACTTTTGATCAGTTCAAATATATTTGGAGCATATTTTCCCTGTAAAAAGACCATTTTCACTGTGGTTTGCAATAGAGAAAAGTTCTTGCTTCCAGCAAGAGGTGTAATATATCAGGAGGTTTCTTTCATCAGTCAAGTTCCAGATTATCTTTGCAATTTTGGCTGGTTATACTCGATATTGCTCCAATCTGGCCAGCCCCTAGGAAAAACTTAGAGAGATAGATAGATAGATAGATATGGCTGGTCTATGGGATTGCCCTGGGTTTCATATATATATATATATATATATGTATATAGTTATCGCTAAGCCAACATGGCAGTCCAAGAAATAGGACGAATGCTGCCGTTTAGAGACTTAGAAATATTAATATTTCTATATATGTATGTAATTATATATATATATATATATATGCTTTTCTCTATGCATGTATACATACACACACACACACACACACACACACACACAAATGCCAGCATGGACAATGAATGTTAATTAATGATGATATGTATAAAGCAATTGGTAGAGAAAGTAATTAAGGATATGAAGACAGTGAAAGCCCCTGGGCTGTCAGGAATCACTACTGAGATGCTTAAAATATCTAATGAAGTAGGATAATGCCTTGTCACTCATATGGAATCAGGTTATCCAGGAAGGTGTTATCCCTGATGACTAGTATACCTGCATTATAGTTTGCTGCTACTAGGGTAAAGGGTAGAGGTAGTATACCTGCATTATAGTTTGCTGCTACTAGGGCAAAGGGTAGAGGTAGTATACCTGCATTATAGTTTGCTGCTACTAGGGCAAAGGGTAGAGGT
>NC_069000.1:13752724-13754310 GCF_001194135.2 Octopus bimaculoides
AGGTAGTATACCTGCATTATAGTTTGCTGCTACTAGGGCAAAGGGTAGAGGTAGTATACCTGCATTATAGTTTGCTGCTACTAGGGCAAAGGGTAGAGGTAGTATACCTTCATTATAGTTTGCTGCTACTAGGGCATAGGGTAGAGGTAGTATACCTGCATTATAGTTTGCTGCTACTAGGGCAAAGGGTAGAGCCTTAGGTAAAGGTATCAAAATGAAAACGACCAGGTCATGAAAGTTAGAGAGAGAGTTATAGCCCAATTGATTAGAAACAAAATTAGAATAGACGAGATGTAATTTGGTTTTGTGCCAGGGCAACATACTAGAGATGCCATCTTCCTTGTGAGACAGCTGCAGGAGAAGTATCTAGCTAAAAGTAAACGATTGGCTTTTGTTGACCTGGTGTAAGCCTTTGGCAGGTCTCTTGCTCTGTTATCTGGTTGTCTCTAAGGAAGTTAGTAGATGAATGGCTTGTTAGATCAGTATAAGTGATGTATAGGGGTGTTGTCATGTCAGTAGGATGAGAATCAGTCTTGAGTATGGTGATTAATTTAGTGTACAAGTGGGAGTTCACCAGGGCTTTGTTCTCAATCGCCTCTTATTCATCATAGTCCTCCAGGCCATAACAGAGGAATTGAAGATCGGTCACCCATGAAGACTACTATATACTGATGACCTTGCTCTTACAGCAGAATCTGTAGCAGAAGTGGAAAGGAAATTCCAAGTATGGAAGCAAAACCTGGAATCAAAGGTTTTTAAAGTTAACCTAGTGAACACCAAAGTTGTTATTAGCCAGAAATCAGATAAGACTGCCTTTCGATTGGGTAAATGGCCCTATTTAATTTGTAAGTGGAAGGAATTCCATTTGTTGCACTAAGTGCAAGCTATGGACACATAAGAGATGTAGTGGAATCACAGGTGAGTTAATGGAGAAAGTTGTCTTTGTATGCAACAGGTATACAGAAACAAGAAACACTAAGGACACATGGGAGTAAGATTTTTTCAAATGCTAGAGATCATGGATAGTTTCTGTTGCCTAGGTGACCAAATTAGCAGTGTAGAAGGATGTTCTGAAAGTACAGATGCTAGAATAAGAATAGGATGGAGAGATTTCAAAGGGCAATTACCTCTGTTGGCAACAAAATGCCTTACTCTCTGGGTGAAAGGCAGATTGTACTACGTTTATATACATTATGTACACACAGCAATGCTACATGATAGTGAGATGTGAGCCATGAATGCAAAGGACATGCAAAGACTGGAGAGTAATGAAGCCTGTACACTCCAATGGATGTGCAGTAACAGTGTACATGTACAACAAAGTGTCGAATGTGTCAAGAGAAAAGTTAGGTGTAAGAGGAAATAGAAGCAGCATGCAAGAGAGAAGACTACAGTGCTTTTGACATGTAATGCATATGAATGAAGACAGCTGTGAATGAGCTTTATACTGTACTCTACCACGTTTCTAACAGATTCCCACTGACACACCTTTCAAATACACAGGCACACATACACACATGCACACAGACACACACGCACAGATACACACACACACACACACACACACACACACACACACACACACA
>NC_069000.1:13755393-13755748 GCF_001194135.2 Octopus bimaculoides
TATTATTATTATTGTTATTATTATTATTATTATTATTATTATTATTATTGTTATTATTGTTACTATTATTATTATTATTATTATTATTATTATTATTATTATTATTATTGTTATTATTATTATTATTATTATCGTTGTTGTTGATGATGCTGATGTTGTAATTACTATTATTATTGCTCTTGTCATTGTTGTTATTATATTTATAATTGATTCATTGCTATAATTACTATTATTGTTATAATTATTGTTGTTGTTATTAAGGTAGCAAACTGGCAGAATCATTAGCATGCAGGACAAAATGCTCAGCGGTATTTTGTCCATCGCTGTGTCCTGAGTTCAAATTCCGCCAAGGTCA
>NC_069000.1:13755758-13756454 GCF_001194135.2 Octopus bimaculoides
TATATATATATATATATATATATATATATATATATTTATAAATATAAGGGTAAAAATTATTAGAGAATTATTTACCAGTGGCTAGCATGCGTAATAAGAGTCAAAAGACATAAATTATTTTAAAATATAATGGTGTATGAAACATACAAGAAGAGACAACCACCATGTGGATTTCTTACATACTTAAAATGGCAGTCAAAGCCTAAAACCATGAAAGAATATCGTTATATTAAAGCGTGTTGATTTGTATGTGAGCATTCACTCAGATATCTTGCTCGCATACAAATCAATGTGCTTTAAGTCCTGGGGTTGATTTGTTCAACTAAAAGCCTTCAAAGCAGAGCCCCAGCATAGCTGCAGTCAAAATGACAGAAACAAGTAAAAGATTAGAATTTATTATTCCTGTTCTTCTTTTTAAAATTCCTTCACATTGTGTCAAGCTGTACCATGCCTAATATTTTTGTGAGCCCTTAATTGTTGAAAATAAAACACTATTATTAGTGTCATTATTGTTGTAATTATTGTTACTATTATTATTATTATTATTATTATTATTGTTATTATTATTATTATTATTATTATTATTATTATTATTGTTATTATTGTTACTATTATTATTATTATTATTATTATTATTATTATTATTATTATTATTATTATTATTATTGTTATTATTATTATTATTATTATCGTTGT
>NC_069000.1:13756708-13765323 GCF_001194135.2 Octopus bimaculoides
GTAATCGACTTATACCCTCCCCCAAAATAGCTGCCCTTGTGGCAAAATTTGAAACTTTTATTATTATTATTATTATTATTATTATTATTATTACAATTATTATTATTGTTTTACTTCTCAGAGTTCTCAGTCTTGCTTGTTCTGGTAGATTCTGTGAGAGCAGACAGAGCCTGCTGTCAGAGGTCTCACAGGATCTCTTTCCACACATTTTAAGCTTTGATACTTGGTTGTTTAATTATCGTGGAAGACATTCAACAACCAAGTACCAATCTCAAAATCCTAGCTGTCCCCAGCAGAGCAAGTTTTGGGGCTTGCTTTGCTCTCATGTCAATTCCAATTTCTCTAACATATTTTTCAGACTTAATTGTTAATACTCTGAGAATCCCTACAACTACTGGGATAACAGACATTCTCCTCATTGTTCACATTCTTGCGATTTCCTCTTTTAGTAGTCTGTACTTTTCCATCTTTTCTAGCTCTTTGTCACTTATGCATGCATCTCCAGGTATTGCAATATCTATAATCTTGGTTTCCTTTTGCCCTTTATCTATCACAACAATATCTGGTTGCCAGGCATCAATTAGGGAGTTACATTGGATGGTAAAATCTCACAGTATCTTATATTCCTTGTTCTCGGTTCATGTTCGTCCCATTTCTGTGCTCTCTTCAGACCGTACTTTTCACATAGCCTCCAGTGGACGAACTTAGCCACGT
This sequence comes from Octopus bimaculoides, assembly GCF_001194135.2. Classification (NCBI taxonomy): domain Eukaryota; kingdom Metazoa; phylum Mollusca; class Cephalopoda; order Octopoda; family Octopodidae; genus Octopus; species Octopus bimaculoides. The sequence continues at coordinate 13,757,423 of NC_069000.1, forward strand.
TATTGTGCTTTCTTTTGTAGTGCTTTTGAGCCAGCTTGCTAAACTCATTTACAATATGTGAGATTGTTTCGTTTCTGCTGCCACACATCCTACAAAGAGATGATTCGCTACTCTTATCTATTTGGAACTTGGTGTAATTAATTCTCAGAGCTTGTTTCTGGGCGCTGCATTCCAATGCCTCAATGCATCCTTTCAGATCACTTTTTCTTAGCCACCTTCAAGCGTTGACCTTGTCTTTTCCTTCAATTTCTCTGAGGTGTTGCCCATACAGTAGTTTCATTTTCCAATTGTTTACTCTTTCTTCTTCATCTTGTTTCTTAAATATTTGTGGGTGCATCACATTTTCAGTAGGTATTGTATTGTTAATTCTAACAGCAGCAAGCAAGGATTCACTCTGCTGTTTGATGTATCATGCCAAACTGTTCTTCTCATTGACAACCCAGATCTTGCATCCTATGAAGCCTCTTCCTCCCCTGTTCCTAGGCACATACAGGCACAAATATGTTACATTTAGAATTAATGTCTTTGGTAACAGGTCACAACCAGTTTCCTTAGATATCGAGGACCTTTCTCATTATCTCTGTTATTCCCAATAGAGCAAATTTTTGTATTAATGCATCTCTTGCAGTTATACTGATTTTAATAAGGAAACTACCTAGTCCGTTGGTAATGGTACCAAGGGCATTTATAACTACTGGGATTACCCTTGTAGAATCCATCTGCAGTCTTCACATTTCCCTAATAAAATTCTGGTCTTTTCCTATTTTCCATTCTTTGCCTGCTACATTCATGTCTGCAGACATAGCCACATCTATGAAGAGGCACTCTTTCTTCCCCTTTGTCCAGAATGATAATATCTGGTTTCCTTGCTTGAAGTTTGTGATCAGTCTATACAGTAAAGTCTCATAAAATCTTAAACTGATCACTTTCTATTTCACTCTCTGGCTGACGTTGGTACCATTTTCTGCCTACTTCAAATTCTTTTTGCTCTAATATGTTCCTTGATTACACAATCATATTTACATCTATATTCCTTCTTTGCCAAAGGACTACAGGAGCTTATTATGTGCAGATCCTGCTTTCTCAGACAAATTCTGCAGTTAGCACTTTTCACAGTTTTATCTTTTTTTGCCTAGATGACATTCATCCATAATGACAGGCTTTGAGCAACCATTATGAATCCTATTTCTTTCTTAAGTTCTCCATTCTTCAGCCATAACCAAGATTCATCTGCTGCAACATACTGCATTTGTCTGAGATGCTGATCATGTAGTTCTTTTCCCCACATGTTTTTTCACCCTTTTTTCTTCTTTTTTTTTTTTGTATTCCATTGCTGTTTCCACAGCTTCTTTCTACTCTCCGCTGGCAAATGAAATCAGTTTTTCTGTGTTATTTCTCAAATAATCTTCTATATCATGTTCTGCCATCTTTATTGCAGTCTTTTATTGATATCAGACCTATCCCTCCCTCCTTTCGTGGCTTGTATAACCCATCAATACTGTCTCTAGGATGTAATGATCATTGTCTTTCTGGTTTTACAGCCTATGTTTCATAGTTCTTCCTTAGGCCAGTTCAGGAAAGCAGCAGAATATTGTATTAGAAACGCTGTTCGTGTGTTTACTGCAGTAATGCTTTTAGCTCCATTTAGTTTTCAGCTTAGCACCTTTTTCACTCCTCTGGGATGTTAATTTCTCACCTTCTTCTTCGTTTCTTGACAAAGAATTCTATCAAACTCCAATACCCAAAGGTATTTGTAACTGTCGACCTCATCCATTGCTCTGATTGATGTCTCTTCTGGGAGTTTAATCACTTCTGACTTGCATATTTTTCTCCTTTTTATTACTAGAACTGCGCATTTATCTATTTCAAAATTCAGACCTATGTCATCAATTACAATTGTAACAGTTTGAACCAATGAATCTAAAGGTTTCTCAATTTTGACAAATAATTTCAGGTCATTCTTAAACAGGAAGTGGTTTATTTTCTCACCACTGCATGGTTTAGCCTCTCTCTCAAGCTGAATGTTAGAGAGATAAGAGCAACTACAAATAGCAGTGGAGAGAATGTGTCACCTTGGAATATTCCCCTTTTTATGTTGACTTCACCTAACTTATCTTGGCCTGTAGTCTGTATAGTTTTCCATTTTAGCATACTGCCTTGTAAGAGCTGAACAACATTCTCAGCTAACCCAAGTATACTGAAGCATTCTTGAATCCATGAGTGTGGTAATCACACCATACAGTTGCTCAGTTTTTTCTTTCTGCTTTTGACTTGATGACCTATATATAATAGGGCATTTGTCTCTTTAGAACCTTTCTGTTCTTCTGGCAGTAGATCTCCCTCCTCAAGATATTTGTACATATCCTTTGCAATAACACCTGTTAGCAGGTGCAAGGCAAATTATTAGTTGGTAGTTACTTGTATTTCCTTTCTTTTGATCTTTCCTTATCAACAGTGTCCTGCTTTTTGTCATCCATTCAGGAACATCACCCATCTCAATACAATTATTTAGTTGTGTACTCATTCTATCAAGAAGTGCTCTGCCTTTAGTCGAGCAAATCGACCCCAGGACTTATTCTTTGTAAGCCTAGTACTTATTCTATCGGTCTCTTTTGCCAAACCGCTAAGTTACGGGAACATAAACACACCAGCATCGGTTGTCAAGTGATGTTCAGGGACAAACACAGAGACACACACACACACACACACACACACACACATATATATATATATATATATATATATACGACGGGCTTCTTTCAGTTTACGTCTACCAAATCCACTCACAAGGCTTTGGTCGGCCCAAGGCTATAGTAGAAGACACTTGCCCAAGGTGCCACGCAGTGGGACTGAACCCAGAACCATGTGGTTGGTAAGCAAGCTACTTACCACACAGCCATTCCTGTGCCTAAGTGCAGTGAAATTCCTTAGCTAAAATCCCTGGACCCAATCTGATCCAGGGGATTTCCAGCTTGGTTGGCATCCCTTTCAAAACATTTTTCAACTTTTCTCCTGTGATCTCTACGTTTCTTTGTTTTTGGTAAATCTGCATTATTTGCCTTTATCTTTTTTAACCATTCTGCATTGCCATTGTGCTTCATTTTGTGGCTCCAAATGCTTCTCCAGAATTCCTTTGTCTCTTCTTTGTCAGTTGGTACATTCACTGCAACATCTCCATTTAGTTCCTTGTAAAATCTACTTTGATCTGTTTCAAACAATATACTTTATTTTGTTCAATTATGTTGTATTTCTTCATCTTGGCAGCTTTTGCTTTTATCCTTTGTTTTCATTCTTTCATTACTTTTCTATGTCCTCTCCATTTCAGCCAATACTTTCTTACTTTATTATTATCATAATTATTTCACTTTCTATCATTTTTATGTTATTATTATTTGTTGTTATTGTTTTTACTATTGATATTATATTACCTTAAATCTGTTACTCTCTCTCTCTCTCTCTCTCTCTCTCTCTCTCTCTCTCTCTCTCTCTCTCTCTCTCTCTCCTCCTTTCTGCCTATCACATTTGTGTATGTGTGCTTATGTAAAAATATGTAACTGCATATGGGTCCACCAGAGCATATATTGGGAGGTATGGCCATTATAGCCTTCCTTTCTCCACCCCATCACACTCCTCTCTCATGCATTCGTACTCGCCTTCTTTCACCATATATTCTACAATTCTGCTCTAATAATCTAATGGCACTTATTTGCATACAGGGCCTGCAACTTTCTTTATTATTATAGTTTTGCTTATAATACTGACGAAGTGAGTCAAGGGCATAGTGGAGCCTACCAGCTTGTGTAATAATGGTGGTTGGCTTGCTGAAAAGTGTACACTACATATAGCATAAATACCAGTTATGCTTTCTGTGTTTCTTTTATTTGGCACAAACTCCACATAGTAGACTATCTGTAGTTATGATGGTTATTGTCACAGTACATCAAACAGCAATGGAATGTAGAACTTATCTACAGTACCCAAACCTTTTGGTATTGTGTCATACATTCCAGTGCATCTATCTATTTCTTCATACCTTCTAAAGTACACTGCAAATGTTATACCCTTCTCTGGGTCATAACTGAATTCTCTTATAGAGTTCGATATGCCATCTGGCAAAAACAAACTTATAGTGTTTCCGGACTTCTTATGACATAGCTCCATTAACTGTTGTTGTTTTTCTTGTTGCTGAAGTAGTTGTTTCTGCAACTCCTGTTGCTGTTCTTGCTATTGCTTTTGCAACTGTATCATAGAAGCTAACAGGTCTTCCATAATTAACTTTGTATCACAAAAATTTGTTAAGTGATCTGCATGAGCTTCTTCAAATCCTCATCACCAATATTGTTGTCTCATCAATTGTTATGATGATGATACCTTTCTACACTATAATCGTGTATTAGCAATGAAATATATAATGAAGCAGATAACAACAATGTAACAATCCGACAAACTCTCCACAAGCTATACATGAACCAACAAACAATATTCTGACAAACTATCAAAACAACACCTTACAACTTCCTGTGATTAATGCCCTGTGTCCTTCTGAAGATCTTCAAGCACTTCCTTGATTTTGGTCTTATTGTTACAGGCAGAGCAAGTAGGTGTCTTTCTTAAATGCACCCCACACATAGTAACCCATGGGATTACAATGAAGGGAATTGGAAGACCAGAAATATTAGGGCTGATGAAGTCGTAGCAATTCTTCAACATCTACTTCTGACTCTTTCTGGAAGTATAGTAAGGTATGTGCTGCCACACATATGGCCTTCCACTAGCAATCCTCCCTAGCCAGGGTTTGACCACAGTTTCTAGCAGATTCCTATAGCCATCTGAATTGATCCTATGCCTCTGTTCAAAGAGATGGGGTACTATGACATCACCTTCACTGGAGACAAATCTAAAGACCATCACAGTTTAGGGGAACTTAGTTTTCATGATGTCTATGTCATGTCTTACAGCTTTTACAGCGTTCACAGAGCATTGAGCTGCAATCATGATATCAGCATTTTGATACCCAATGTGAATCTTCATGATATAAGTCACTCATTTCTAGTATTCAGATGGCGTCTAGTCCTCCATGTCAGTTAACTCTTTTTCAACTACAACTTCAATCTGTATGCTCTCCAATGCCCTTGACTGTTCACCAATACATAAAAGCTGTTCCTTGAAAAAAAGAGACATAAAATGTCATCAAATTTAGCCCAAATACCCTGTATATGTGGGGGGGGGGCATGGCTATGTATTTAATATATTTACTTCCCAACTGCATGGCCTCAAGTTCAGTCCCACTGCATGGCACCATGGGCAAGTGTCTTCTGTGGCCTCAGGCTAACCAAAGTCTTGTTACTAGAATTGGTTGACAGAAGTGGAAAGAAAGCCATTGTACACACACAACACACACAAACACACACATACACACACACACACACACACACACACACATACATACATACATACATACATACATATATACATATATATATGTATGCATGTATGTATTTTTATATTTATATGTGTATGTATATGTGTGAGTATATCTCCTGGAGTATGTAAGAGCTGTAAATGAGTGTCACTGTCATACAAGCAGTGTTATTCTTTTCCAGTGTTTCTGGGGAGACATGTCTAGCCATGGATAAATATTACCTTGCTTGGAAACAGGTGTTGTTTGGTAACTGGGAGTGTATCCAGCCATAGAAAATTTACCTCAGTAAACTCTGCCCTCCACATGCAAGTGCAGAAAAGTAGATGTTAAAGCAATGATGATTGTTATGATGATGATGATGATGATGAAGATGAGGATTTTTTCCGAACTTGGTGATTCCGTTCATTGCTACTCTGAGTTTCTTGCTTGATATAATCCTCATATGACAACTAAACAGGGTGCTCCAGTATGAATCACCCATCTTTCTGCAAGTAAATATACTGTACATCATCATGTACATCTCATTTGTAAAACCAAAAAAATGTGATGGGTGTGTGTGTGTGTGATTTAAGAAATATTTTCTACTTAGATTTCAATAAACTGTTTGACATGAAATATCAGAAGTTTTGAGGGGTTTATTTATTTATTTATTTATTATTAATTATTATTTATTTATTTTTTGCAAAACCGAAATATCTCATTACTGTTTGTTTCCCACAACTCATTTTGTTTTTCAGATCATCAGCATTTTTTTTCTTTATCTTATCTGGTGTTGAATATATTTTTCTCTTATTAATATCCCTCGTTAATATTGTTAGACTTGACTGGAGACTATGCGAAAGCAACGAGACTCACCTGAGTTATATGGTCTTATCTTAGTACATCACTATTCTCTATTTAAACCTTATCTGGGCTGGGTTAAAATAGTTATCAATAAATTACTTTTATTCTTTATATCAACTTATAATAATATAAGTAGTCTTGAAGGAAATCCTTGATGTTCAGTGTTAATATATTCACTCGTTTAAATTGTCATTTTACGAAAATGGCTGAAATACTCCTAATTAACATTTAAATGACTTATTTTTTTTTTTAAATAAAGAGTAAAACATCTGGAATAAAATGGAAATATTGCTTTTGGGTGGCTGGAATGATTAATCAATCATTATAGATAGTGTACATTAACTGATGATACTTATCCACTCTGACTTAATCCCAATAAATTGTGATCCAATACTTGGCCGCCTACTGCATTTGCTCGTATCACATAAATAGTGTGAACGATTGAAATTTGTAGCACAATAAGATTACAGCTACTACTGTTGCTGCTGCTGCTGATACTGCTGTTGTTACTGCTGCTGCTGCTGCTGCTGTTGCTACTACTTCTAATATTATTGCTCTGTCATTGCTGCTGTTACTTTTTCTACATCATATTGATCGAATGTCATGTGACCTGGTATCTGGCCTGCAGCTCAATATTAGACCAGTATTTCAACAAACATCTAGCTATTTTCAGTGAAATACCTAGAATCTCCAGTTCTTCCAACAATTGCAAAACTCTGCTTTCTCGTCACATCTGCATCAATATCACTATGGCTTTGTAAGTTGCTTTTTACTCAGTAGTGTTTTAATTCATTTTTAAATTGTTATCTATTTTAGACACCAATGCACACTTAAGAGTTACAGGTAAATTCTGCTAAATGCCGGCTCCAATTGCATTTCTTTCTCTCTCTCTCTCTCTCCCCAACCCTCTTTGTCCACTCTATATTTTGCTATTATTTCTATGTATTGTAATTATTGACGTTACTATATTACTTGCATACATATATTTATCCATCTTTACCTCTCTTTCCTGAGAGCTCTCTCCAGGAAGGTGACCTTGCAAAAGGAAGAAAATAGATTTTTCCCTTTTTTTTTATATTTCTTTTCTTTTTTTTATGAATCATCCAAAGTTGTACTCCGAATCATCTCAGGAGTTCTTCCAAAGCTTAACATTTCACAAAAAAAAATACAGAGTAATTTTACCTTTCAAAATTTCATCTCTCCTCACCCTTTTCCTCAGCCCCTCCTTCTACTCCTAAATTACATTTGATTAAATTTCATACAAAACACCAAACTAAATGCCTTACAGAATTTAGTTTCATCCCTTTATGTCCCGAGATCAAATCCTAGTGAGGTCAAATTCGTCTTTCATTCTTCAATAAGGATAATTAAATACCAGTTATATAATGGCATAAATTTAATATCCGTGCACATCTCCATCAAAAACTGGCACTGTGTCTAGTCAAAAGAAATCACTACTATTATTGATATTTATTCATTTATTCACTTGCAGATGAAGAAAATTTCTCATGCAGTGATATTCAGAATTAAGACGATTGTCTGATAAATTTACTGAAGAAATAAGAAAAAGAAATAGAAGGGAGGATGACAGAGAAAAGAAACGAAAAAGCAGTGATTTTATTTTATTTTTTTTTGT
>NC_069000.1:13765386-13768465 GCF_001194135.2 Octopus bimaculoides
TATATATATATATATATATATATATATATTTTAATTGACTGATAGTATATCAATAAACTGTAGTCGTTTTCAATGACTGCTAACAGTGAAGAAATGACAGGAGGCAGTTTAACTAATGTTTGTTCCTCATCTCCATGAGGTTCACTCATACACATATTCTCTCTCTCTCTCTCTCTCTCTCTCTCTCTCTCTCTCTCTTTCTGTCACTCTCTTCTCCCTCCCTCCCCCTCTCTCTCTATCCATCTCCGTCTCTTTCTCTCTATTCGTCTTACCCTGCTAGCCTAGCTTCTTTCTCTTCTAACATTCAACAGTGTTTCCTCAACTGCCAGAGAAAATAAACATTACAAAAGATTTTAGAATAGCTTTTATAATTAATCCTAATCATTTCAATGCAAAACAGTAATAAGAGCTTCATAGTGTGTGTGAATGCATTTGCACATACACACTTACACACACACACACACATATTTATGAGTGCTGTGTGTATGTGTATGGATGTATGTATATGATATGGTATCTATAATGTATCTATGGATACATATATGTATACATGTATGATATGTATATTTGTGTGTATGTGTGTGTGTTTATGCATGTATAATAAATGTATAATGTGTGCTATGTTCAGCTTTTAACCAGTCAGTAATGGTTCTCTAATCGATCTTTGTGAACTATTTTTGATTCTTGATGATTTTGTGTAGGTGTTAATGAAATCATTCACACAAGTATTAATATTGCTTTCTGCCAAACTCCCATATCATTTTCCTCTCGTGCAAAAATGACATTCAAGGTTCATTTACTTTGTTACTATATACACACATACATATACATATATATACACACATACCCACACATATATCTAAATAATAATACGCACATTATATATATGCCTATATATATATATATATTTACATGTTTGTGTGTGTCTGTGTCACACAGATCTCAGACTATAAAAAAACCTTTTTTACGTTTTTAAGCTTTTGAACTGGAAGGAAATTATTATCAAGATAATTTACTGATTTATTGACTTCAATTTTTATTCTCTTCAGCCAGAATTTACCATGGGATTTCTTGGATTAAGTGGATTTTTTTTGCTAAGACTTGAAGGCAACTATCAAACCTATGACAAGTACAAAATTAAATTCCTGGTATAAAGTTTATGTCAATTACACATCAAAGCTTATAATAAAGCATTTGTTTCTTAAATTCTAAAATTTGTTTCATTCGTTTCTTAAATTTTATTCTAATTTCCATTTTATATTCACCAATTTATATAATTAGTTTTATTTCACTAACTTGTGTTACACATTGTTCACTAATAGGTAGAATGTATGCAAAAGGGGTAAGGATTTATTTGTTAATTTTCTCACCTATCACAACATCCCAAATTGCATTCAAGCACATGATGTAGAATATGATGAAACAAACACTTTTCACCTATTTCTCTCACCTATTGTAGTGTTGACTTCAAGGAAGATAAATGTTGGCTGTTCAGTATTGCAGCCAGCTGCAAGGTTCATTGACCTGAGATGAGTATTTGTAAATGGTTTGCAACTATAAGATAACAGTAATAATTGTTTAAGTATTTTAGATGTTTTATCTAAACATGATACAATCATGTGAAAACAAATCAATGTCACAGCTGTAAAAGAGATTAAGGCATACAAATTCTCGTAAATAAATGTAGAAGTTTTGTTGGTCCTTTGGGAATAAGAAAACCAAAGAGGTGTATGTTGCTGAACTTGTTAAATAAAACAAAGACGAATGTTTTAGGCAGAGATTTTATTATATGTAACAATATACACAGCTCATTTAAATTTTGAATCATGCTTATACTGACCATTTTCAGTCTCTTGTTAAGTTTGTATGTCTGTAATATAATCCGTAACTCAGAGTTTAAGACATGTTTATTTGTCTTTCTACTTGCAGTTTGCAGTTCATCGTTACAAATGAACAATTCATGTTGTACATATACTGGTGTAGGATTGGTGAAGTTTTGGCTAAGCAAAGCGAAATTAGATGTTTATAATATTCAAATACATTAATTTATAACATTAAAATATGCGTTGAGCATATATATCCTTATTATAAATAATTACTGTTGGAAAATCAAGACAAATATATGTGTGCTCTAATCATACTAGAATTAGCTAAGGTTTCCATTAGGGTAATATATCATCTTGGGACAACAGTTATTCCAGGTAATGATTGCTTCCCTAATATTTTATTCAGATCTAGAGTTTCCAAGTTTGGTTCTTTTTCCTAGTTGATCTGCAAAATACTACTACTACTACTAATAATAATAATAATAATAATAATAATGATAATAATAATGATAGGCACAATAATATGAAAGTGTTTCAAATGTTGGCACGAAGCCTGTAATTTTAAGGGATGGCAGCCTAGTTGATTACAAAAGTAACCAGAACATTATTTTCCTAATTTAATTTCATCAGTTTATTTATCATATTATTATGTGCAACATAACAATCTATAAAAGGTTGAATATATTTTTTTATGTTTCCCTTCGAAAGCATGGTTCAATACCTTATTTATGAGGTCACTCTAAATATGAGGCTAATTTATTCCTTGTTTTTTTTTTTTGTTTTGTTTTTTATCTGCTACTGAAACCAGTTTTACTGATGCAATTGTCTTGATATTTGTTCAATAATGCTGGAATATATCGGTTTTTTTTTTACTATTATATTTGCAGCAGCCTAATAAGAAAAGCACATTTTGAGATTTTTAGTCAAGAATATTTTTAAACACTAACTTCTAGTCTCTATGATGCTATCCAGTATTTCGAAGGAGTTTCCCAATGGCAGAGTATATGATTGTCTTCTTAGAAAAATTGGAATATCTTTTGGTTATTCTTATTCATTTATTTGTGTTAGATGTCAGGACAATTGACAACACAAACTGTTTGGATTAGGGCAAAGGATCTTTTTGCCCCCTATGATATATAAATATACATACACACACAAATATATATACACATGCACACACATAGATACATATACATACAAACACATATACACTGTGTATATATATATATATATATATATATATATATATATAT
>NC_069000.1:13768882-13779525 GCF_001194135.2 Octopus bimaculoides
ATATATATATATATATATATATATATACATATACACACATACATATATATATATATATATATATATATATATATATATATATTGTATGTATGTATGTATATATATTTTTTAGGCAGGACAAAGGCAGTGTCCATGACACTTTACAGGACCATTGAGCCTGGTGAGAGGGAGAAAGGAAGGTGTTGTCAAACTGGAATCATGGCCCAAATATTTGCAACAGAGTGGACTCTACTGATGGCACCCAAGAACCGGGTATTAACTGATTTAGTTTGTGACCCAAGTAGACCAAGGCAGGACTTGAACTCAGAATGCAACCAGTTTGAACAAATGCTGTCATGTATCAGGTCTGATGCTCTTACTTCTGCCAATTCACTACTGTAGACTGGTACTTTGTTATTAACTCTAAACTCAAAAGTGGATACTGCTGTGTGGGGAAACAGAGGATCATGATTGTTCCTGTTCTACCATGTCTGCAGTGTGCCCCCAAGAATGATAAAAATATTCACAGGTGGTGGTATTTCATTGTTGTAGATGTACATGATACTACAACCATTATAACAAAAGTCACACTTTCTGTTTATGGTTTCAAAAAGTTTGCATCTTCACTTTTGCTGAGAAAAAAAGAAAGGCAACTAAAACAGAAAAAATACCCATACACCAAATTTTATAGTGACAAATACTTCTGCAGCATGTGGGTCTTTCTCTAAATGTCTGAAAATATTAAACTAGTGAGAAATAAACAAATAACAAATTTAGCCATTGTCTACAAACACTGCAGTTCTCAAGAGTAACCTTCTTCCATGTACATTTGCATAATTATGCAAATACTGATATATATATATATATACACTTGCATAATTCAATTGGATGGTGATTGTCCTAAATTCTTCCACCATTTAGCAGAGTTTGTATTTCATTCTGCAGTGTCCAAAAATTAACCTCCTTGTCATGTAGGGTCAGTAGAATTTTGGTGGGAGTTACCCGTTTAGTCTCCAACAGTTTTCCCATGTAACAGGTTTGTAGTGGGTTACATGTTGCCAGTAGCATTCACAAGTAACCTAATATATATATATATATATATATATATATATATATATATATATATTCATATGTATGCTTATACATACATACATACATACATACATACATACATACATTCATACATAAACACACACATATATATATAGCTCTATATTCTTTTACTGTTTTCGCTTATTGAGCTATACCCATGCTGGAACACCACCATCAAGGTTTAGTTATTTATACTGATATTTATTGTATCAACTTAGAGTGAGAGAAAGTTGTGTGGAGACATAACTAGAACGTAAAGTAATGTAATGAAATTTCACAAGTTGTCTTGTTTGATACCCTGTCTTCATTCTTCACTAATATATCTCTTTCTTTTCTCTTTTATCTCTTTTCCTTTTTTTTTTTTTTTCATTATACATACACAACACACATTATTATACATCATATTACAATACAAAACTAATATACAGTTATGACTGCTTTTATATTTTCTTTTACATTGTTCATGTTGATTATGGAGATGGTTTTAAGAGGGCCAAAGGATTATTCCAGTAGAATCCAACATGGACTCAGACTTTATCATCACTGAGTATCTTGTGAAATAAATACTACTGTTGGCCATAGCTGTGCAGTAAATAAGAAATTCATTGTTGGATAACTACTAGCATGTTCATTCTTGTTTTCTATTCTTGAACGGTTGTCCATAAATGTATATGTTTAATATGTACATGCATATATCAGTCTTACAGCCAAATGGCTTTTTTTTATATGTATATTTTATTTTATTGTGTTTGTTTTCATCATTATCCTGTACATTTGTTAGTTATTCCCGGTGACTTTTCTCCACTAGCACCACCAAAAGTGAACAATATCAATGTTAAAAGTGTGAAATTGTAATGATCTTTTGGACATTGACTGATAAAAAATTAGCTATGAATTTTCTGTTTGGTGTGTTTTTGTTGAAATATATATATATATATATATATATATAGTTGAATAATATATGTATTTAAGTCATTAATATATTTTTCTTTCTCTTTCATTTTTCAGGGTAACAAGATATTGTTGCCAAGTCAATGGTGTGTCATTGCTGACAGGCGGAGGTGATTTCTTAGAATGGATTTAGGATTTTTTGGTAAAAAAGTTCCTGGAAATCCAGTTGGTGCCGGATTTGGATCGAGTTTCTTTGCAGGAACATCCAACTTTCTGAATTCTGTCACTGCTAAAAAGGACGGAATATTTAGTGATTTGTCAAATAAAGTTGACTCATTTATTAAAGGAGAAGAAATACCAGCAAATGTTGGGCAACCTGCCTTCAACAGAAATCCTCCGCGAAATGTACCACCACAACATCCTACTGCACATGGCCAACAGCGTCCACTTGGTTTTCCTCCAATAGTTCCAGGAAGCCAACCACGAGGGATAACACCACAACAAGGGTTTCCACCTGTTCTGCCAGATCCCAAATTAGCTCGGCAACAAGGTATACCCACACCACGAATTGGTGTTCCTCTAGGACTAAAGGCGACACCCCCTCCAACAACTAGTCTCCAAAGCAAACCTCTAGATAAAGTTGATATTTCAGCCACTCGCAGAGATCTTAAAGACCCTGTTTCTGAAAGAAATGATGTAAATATTCCTCATGATGAAGCTCAAAGAGATAGCAGTTTATCTGAGAGTTCTCAATCAAGGTTAGCTTCTAGCCAAGTCAAACCTGGCCAGAAAGCTGGACCCCAAACCCAAGGTCAGCCTGGACAATATCAACAAAAGACTGGTGAACGACCTTCTCAAAAATCAGCTGCTGACAGGCAGAGAACTTCTCCTTCTGCTGAACAAACCCTAAGGTCATCTCCAACTCCAGCTGAAAGACAAAAACTAACTGACCGGCGAGGTCAAAGACCAGGAAGTTCACAAAGTGACCGCTTGGGACAAGGTCAGAAATCTACTCCACCTTTAACAGAACGACAACAACAGAAAGCTCATTCTGAAAGACAGGGACAAAGGTCATCACCTCAACCAACAGAACGCCACAGTCGATCATCTCCACCACAAGGCCAGCGAGCAAAACCAGAACCAGAACGTCGTCTTTCAAGATCAGGACAAGAACTAAGTATCACTGAACGACAAGGTGTACGGCAAGGACAGGAACCAATAGAGCGTTTTCGTGACCAACGATCAGGTGGGGAACCAATAGCTCGTCGTACATCACGAGGTAGTCAGGAACTTACTGAACGTCATAGGTCTGGACAAGATCTAACTGACCATCGAGGTCAAAGAATTAGTCAAGATTCATTAGAAAGGTATGGACCTAAAGGTCAAGAGATATTAGACAGACAGAGATTAGAATCTTTAGATCATACTGGTAGGCAAATTCAAAGATCTCAGGACCCTCTTGACCGCCATCAAAGGACAACTTTAGACCAATCAGAACGTCATAGGATTTCTGATTCATCAGACCCACATAAAATTAGTTTAGGTGATTCTCGAGGTTATTCGGAATCTATAGATCGATATTCACAACGTACAACACCTGCTGCTCAGACAAGATCCGGTCAAGATACAAGTCATCGTCGAAGTGAAAGATCGTCTCCAATACCAGCTCAAAGGCGTAGCCAAAGATCATCTCCAGAACCTTTGCAGCGGCGTAGCCAAAGATTAGATCAGGAACATGATATTACTACAAAATCAGGATCAACCCTTAGAAGCCAAAAATCTACAGAATTCCATAGTCAAAGAACAATACCAGATGGAGCAGATCGACATAGTCACCGTTTAGACAGAGATTCCCTTGACCGATATAGTCAAAGATCAATAGATGATTCTTCAGATCGTTATGGACTGAGGGGAGACAGGGAAATAGAGCGATATAACCAGAGATCAATTGAAGAATCAGCTTCCCGGCAGGGCCAAAGAACAGCACCCCCTCTCTCCTCTCGCCAGCGATCAAGTTCAGATTACTATGACCAACACTCATCACCAGAACCTGCTGATCGACCTCGAGTTTCACGGCAAACTCAAAGAGTAGCTGATGATCCAGAACGTAGTGTTCTTAGATCCCCATCATCTGAGGCTGAATATTACCATAGTCACCGGCCAGCCCCTCCCCTCCCTGATAAACATACACAGAAAGTAGCTCCCGAACCAACCAGACGGCAATCTCAAAGGACTGATAGAGAATCTGATTACTACCGTCACAGATCTGATCACGGTATTGCAAAGCCAACACCCATTCCTGCTGACCGTCATCGATCTGCTTTTAAACCAATTGAACGACCTGGCCGGAGATCAGCACCAAGATTAGGCGAATATAGTGATCGAGAGTCGACTGAACACCAGCAGCGAACTACTGCAAGTGGTAGGTTATCAGAACCATCAGAGCGAATTCTTCGATCACCATCGTCTGAAGACTTAGAGCGAGAAATGGATGAAAAAAGAGGAGGGAAATTTGCCTCAGGGCGTCGCCGATCTAGTACAGTTGATGAAATGCTGTTTGATGATTACGTTGAGCCACCTGAAGATCAGACTGAAGCACCAGCATCAGAAGCAGCTGAAACGGCTAGTAGACGCCGAACTCTCATGCCCATGGGAGATCTGATTTCTTTTGATGAAGAGGATCAGCGGAGAGGCTATAGTGAGAGGCGTCACAAGCCAACCGCAGCTAAAAGGAAGACTGACCGCCGTCGACTCAGCCCTGATTCTTCTGATGGGGGATATGGCGGAGAGGCTGGACGACACTCAAGCATCGATTCATCCGGAGATGAATTCGGTGGAGAGCCTTACCACCGTTCTCTATCTATGGAATCAGAGCAGTCATGGGATTCTACTTATAGCATTGAAAGCCAGCCTGATGACATCACTCTGGAATGCATGGAGTTTATGAAAATGTTTGTAGAAAAAATATTCTTGTTGAAGTAAGTTTAAAATTTATTACTTGAAAATTTGAAAGGAATATGTTTTTTTGTTTTTTTTTGTTTTCATTTGAGGTTTGAAACCTTTTCTTTTCTAAATTTGGGATAAAGTAAATAGTTTTTCTGTGATTCTACACATGATGTGTAGTTAAATACTGCTTTTTAATGGGGACTTATTAAATGAAAATTAGTAACAAATTGTATTAATAACTAAAAGCTATACTTAATAATAAAACAGCTTCTAGCTAAAACTAAAGAAATAAATAGCTCCCTGAATTACAAGTTTAATGTGAATATATATTTGTTGTACTAAAGTGTTAGCATTGAAAATTCCAAGTACCAAATTTTAGTGTTGTCTAGGGAAATACTTTCTGCGTCATCCTAGAATCATACATACAGATAATTATCAAGTTTGGCATAGATTAAAGTTTCAAAATAAAGCATTTCATAACATTATATTCTATAAGTGTTAAATGAAAATGTCTTGGTGTGTTTACTGAGACTAAAGGTTTGGGGCTGAAAGTATTTTCATCTTTAGTTTTATGTATGTTTTTTTTTTTTAGCCTGGTATAGGTTACATATAATTTATTATTGTGCATCTAAAGCCTTTGTCTAGCTGGTTGTTATTCTTTAATTTCTAACAATTTTATTAGAAACCTGTATCCATGTTATTTATATGAATAAAACAAGTATTTAAGACTAAAAGTTAATCACAGACTTGTTTAGATGAAATCTATAGTTTTTAAAAATTTTAATCTTAGATATAGTTAGATAAAAACATTTTTATATCAAAATTGTATACATTATTCATTATATATATATATATATATATATATATTCTATGTATGTGTACGTATGCATATATATGTGTGTGTGTGTGTGTGTGTGTAAAAAGGAATTTATTTATAGTTATGAGATGAACTTCAGTTTTTCTACACCACACATCCAAAAGCACACAGCAGAACTGCATTCTCATGTAGCCATGTAGAAAATTGAATACATTTCAAATTGACTGTTTCAGTAAGTGTTAATGTAATTCATCTTTCTTTGTTTAACTCTTAATAGTGAAGAGATTTCTCAAACAGAGAAAGCAAAATTTGGGGAACTTTGCCAACATCAACCAGGAAGAATTTGGTTTGCCAGATATGTCAACTCTCAAGTAAGCTTTGATTTATCATTTATTCTTATGTATTTTGTGAAAGTTAATCAATCAGTAGTTCTCTTACTTAGTGCCAATAAATTTACACCCTAGTATGTTTACTTAGTGACTTGCTCAGTAAAACTTCATCATATTTAATGCTAATATGCATGTACAATGCAGAAATTATTGATTATGCAAATGCATTAAGCACTACCTTTCAGCTCATTGCCATGGCTATTTTTAAGCACATTTCCATTGATTTTAAATGATTTCCTCTGCATGATTTTATTTGTAGTGTTTTTATTTTCCAGTCATTCAACTTTTCTTTTTATCAACATTTTCTGATATTGTAGTAACCAAAAGTAAATATAACAGCAATTCTCCATCCAGTAAGTTATATTATTTCAGAATGCGAGTTGATACAAGTATCGCTAACAATGAAACTGATTTTCATTAGCTTATATAAACAATGGGTAATAACCACCAGTATAGAAAATGGTTCATAAATTTTATCACCTTAAGATATTTACTTTCAAAGAAAAAGCAGTGTTATCTTAGTATCAGAGTATTCATTTTTCATAAACACATATTTAGAGACTTGACATTTACTAATAAATATGTATATCTATCCTTGGTAGTTTTTCCCTTTTTTTCCCCCCATTAAACATCAATAATCTAACACCTGACATTAATGCTCATATACATTTATTATGATCCTCAATAATTATGAAATGATTGTTCTCAGAAACATTAATTCACTTTCCAAGAGAATAGCTATTGAAATATATTTAACATTAGTTAAACGGAAACTATTTTTATAAAGAAATAAATTACACTTTTTTATCCTGTAAAATCCCTTGACAATTTACATTAGATTTTAAGCAAATATTTTTACAGTTTTCTTTTATTTAGTTAGTGGGAAGCCCTTTCAGACAGCTCTATTTATGGCTTGAGTCACACTAATTGAAATCAAAGTTTGGGTTACAATTTCACTTCAAATTGATGGTCTGAAAAAAAATAGATATGGTCTAAAGGTACACATCTGTCCAAAAATTATATATTTAGTACTCATTTCCTTCCTTTTACAGAGAGTGCACAACAAGAGAGTTGATGAACAGATTTTCTTCCGTCTAGTCCAATATTTCTCAGTGGTATTATTTGAATGTCACATGGCAGAGGACTATACCCCAGCAAAGTCATTAATGAATATGTGTTTCACATTTTTCTATGAAAGTAAGTGATATATTTCTTTTTCCATTGTTTATTCCTTAAGCAATTCCTATGTTTTTATCTATGTTTTCCTGGGAAACATTTTGGTTTTAGCTGTTACTTCACCCCTTTCTTGCCATAAATATTTAACTAAATATTCTGTAAAACTAATTGATTTAAATATTCATTTATTTTGTTATTGATTTATCACATACAGAAGCAACCAAATATATCCTATTTCACGAGAAATTGGGCAGCATTTGAATATATTTTTTATACCACACACCTTAAAATTGTTATAATTTTTAAAACACATTACCTACTTCTGAAGTTCAGTTTTGAACATTTTTTTATATTTTAACCTTAAAGCATGCTATGGCTATAACTATTTCAATAACAATCTATTTTTGTAATTCTTTCAAAAGATGTGGGGTGAGAATTTGTCTGCAAGACATAATGACTAAGGATATTAATTTAATGTTTATAGATTAAAATATTATTTTGATATTTATCTATGGTAATATATATTGCACAGACTTATTCAGACAATCTACTGTCAAGGTGTAAAACACTAAAATTTCAGGATGGTTTTTAAATCATGTTGATATTATGAATAAGATAGGAATGCAGAAATGTTTAAAAATGAAAGTAATTATTACTTTGCCTATACCTTTCTTTATACTCTGAAACTACTCCAATTTACCTCAAAGGTAATTCACACTCTTAATAAGATTATTCTTTACTAACAATGATATTAATTAATCAGAATGAAATTTCTTAATGATTAATACAAATTCCTACTTTTCATTATCAATTGTTAAATTACACAGAATACTTTCATTAACTGTTAAAGAAAATATATTTCGTCTGGAATAATTGATCAAAATTTTGTTACCTGTTGTAACAAATTTTTAAAAAAACTCAAATCCATCATTTATGCTCAATGTCCAAACTGTTTATTCATTTCCAAAGGTCAATTAAATAACCCTACCCTATGTACTGTTTATGCATTAAATTATTAGGACTTTTAAACTATCTTTAAAATTTTCTCTTAAGAAATAGAAAATTTTAGGAAGTCTATAACTTGTTATAATTATAAAAATCCCAAAGAGTTGCAGTGATGTTATTCTGTTGCTTCTGCTTTTCCCAATAACACTTTATTTGTTGTGTCAGTTTAATATAAAAGGTTATTAAACACTGAATGATCCACCTTATTCATTGTTTTGTATAAAACTACACAGTACATAAAATGTATTATTTGGTCTTTAGATAGATCCAAAGATTTTTCTTTTTGTTCATTGTGTCACTTCTTAAATATATTCCAACTGTCACTTTATACACCTTATTCTTTTTATCTTTTTCTGTTAATGGATTGTAAAAGTATATGAAATGAAAGCACTATTGCTGCAGATGTTGTTAATGATGATGATGTGTCCTTGTACATGACCAATGAAAATATCATGTGATATATATATGTACATATGTAATGAATATTACCAAAAAGAAATAAACCTGTTGTGGAAATTAAGAAATGAACAAATAGTAAGGTTGAATATGAAATTTCTATCATCTCTCTCAGTGATTTAGAAATTCAACATATCAGGTAACATCAAAATTGCTTAACTTTTTCATTAGTCCATGATCCAAAAATGTAAAACTGCTTAAACCAGCATTGTATTTTGACCAAATATATATAATCCAGGAATAATTTATCTCACATACAGTATTTATATATTTATCTCACATACAGTAATATATACATACATAGACACCACACATATGTGTGTATATATATTTATGAGAAAAGTTTTAAAGAGGCTTTAATTGAATAATAACTGTTAAGAAATGAAAGACATTATTCCTTGTCCTATATCAACTTTATTCTCATTTCCAATAATAATAATAATAATAATAATAATGGTTTCTAATTTAGACACAAGGCCAACAGATTTGCAGGGAACAGGGATTAATCAACACAGTAAATCACAGTGTTAGATTGGTACTTGTTTATTTTATCAAACCATCAAAATAATGAAAGGGAAAGTTGACCTCAGCAGCATTTGAAGGCAGAACATAAAGAGCCTGAAGAAATAGCACAAAGCAATTTTTTTCTGACACTCTAATGATTCTGCCAGCTTGGTACCTTAATAATAATAATAATAATAATAATAATAATAATAATGATGAAGATAATGATGATAATAATAATAACAATAATAATGATGATAATAATAATAATGCTGATGATGATAATAATAATAATAATAATAACGACAACAGCAACCCTAGCATCACTTTGACAACATGTTCTGCCCTCTCACTCAATAATATAATTTCATTTTAGAAAATATCTGCTCTTCCAGCATAAAGTTTTCAAAATCTATTTTAAGTCAATACATAACCTGAATCTGTCCTACTTAATTATTTAAAGACCTGTTTACCCAAAGAAAGCAATTTTGTAACAATTATCTATTCAAGGATTTTGATGCTTAAAGACTTATATTTTAATCTCATTATTTGTACGATGTCACACCTTTCAGCAGGTTTATTTCTTCTGGTTTTATTTTTAAATGTATTTCTTGTGGTAACTCAGTCAAATTACCTGTATGTTCACTCAATCTTTTTATTCTTCTGCATTTTATAAGCAACAATTTATATGATTATTTCTTTCATTAGTAAGATCATTATTTCCAACATGATCAACATCATGATGGTCGAAATGTCAATGATAATGTATTCAGTATATAACTATGTATATGTTTGTAATTATATATAATTCATTAGACAGAAACATAAAGTGATGCATTGAGTCCCTTAGACGCAAATGCAGAATGGCTTTGAATTCAAAATTTCAAGACTAATTGATCACCAGACAAGCTCTTGATGACAACATGTCACATTCACAATCACTCTGTACTTTTGTCTAATGAATTAATGAGATTCTACATTTGTATAAAGCCCTTATTTTGTGAGTGTTACATGTTTTTGATAGTTTTTTGTAGTAAAAAAAGCAAACTACTTACTACAATAGAATTATGTGTATGTATGTATATATATATATATATGTGTGTGTATAAATTTGTACGTGTATATATTTGTGTGTGCAAGTATATGATAATGGTAAGAAGTGTATGTGTATATATGTTTGTATATATTCATTTATATATGTGTATAAATGTGTACATATATATATTTGTATGTGCAGGTATATGATGATGATAGGATGTATATGTGTATATGTCTGTGTGTGTATAAATATGTGTATGTATGTATGTATACATATATATATATTTACACACACATATGTATATATATATATATATATATATATATATATATATATATATATATATATA
>NC_069000.1:13780803-13781108 GCF_001194135.2 Octopus bimaculoides
TATATATATATATATATATATATATATATATATATATATATATATATATGTATGTATGTATACATTCATACATATATTTATATATATATATTTATAAATATATATATAGGTATGTCTAAGTATACATGTATGTAATATATATAAGTATATGTATATATTCATGTATATACATATCTGTATATTTATATATATATATGTATATATATATATATATATATTTATATATTATGTAAATATGTATTTATATATTGATGTAAGTATATGTATACGATGCGTAAGGTATATATAAATATATGTGTGTGTAT
>NC_069000.1:13781118-13783064 GCF_001194135.2 Octopus bimaculoides
ATATATATAATATATATATTTTGTATATGTGTATGTGCATAAATACATGCATATAGGTATGTATGGATATAATGTTAATTAGACACATGTAAATGCACATGTAAATATTTGCAAATGTAAAGTGATGTATTGAGTCCCTTAACTGGGAGAATGTTCAATTGTGTTCACCAAAACCGAAATCCAATAGTTCTTGTATTAACAATGGGGTTATGATATAAGAGTATTTTAATAGGTGGAATATAATGATATCATTATTAAGATATTTTAATTACAAATATTTCTGCAAAAGTCTTTATTTGTAATTATAATTTTCTCAAACTTTTCTTCAGTTGAGCATTATGTTAGTTGTGAATATTAAACTGCCCGACATTTGTGGTTGGTTTAGTTATTTTAAAGAATGTGAGGCAGATATCTAACTTTAGTGAGAAGTGTATGAGTTGAACTGCAACAAAGGCTTTTTTGAGTGCCTTGTATCAGTCTTTTCTCAATTATTTCATTTGAACAATTTTGATGTTAAAACTTCTGCTGTCATTTTCAAAACTTTATACTGATCACAAATTAAATTTGGATAAACTTCCAAAAGTGAAAAGGAAGCGGGAGAGAAAACAAAGACACTTCAAAACAGAAAGACACTTCAAAAGACAAAGACACTTTAAAAAAAAAAAGAAAAAAATACAAATGACATTTCTAAAAGCAAAGGCACCTCGAAAAACAAAAACTTTTACTTGCTGCATAGCAGAAAAATTCCATTTGGATAGTACCATTAACACATTCAGATGTTAAAGAGAAAGAACAACAGAGAATCCAACAAAAACCTTAAAACAAATGAACTATATATTCCTAGAAAAACTTCACTAAAAAAAAAAAAAAAAAAAAAAACCACTCGCAGAGGAAAACGAGAGACATTTTGAAAACCTCAGTGTGAAACAGCATTTTGAACCACTCGGATTACCTGGAATCTCTTTTAGGTAAGAAGACTTGTTTATTATTTTTTCTTTACCTAAAAATTCTCCAAAGAATACAACAGTAAGTGTTCCTAACTAAGGAACTCATACTGGCTGTTCAGCTACGGCTGATACAGTTACGCAACAAACACTCAAAACACAAAGAGGTTATTCTCTGAATCTACACGCTTATAGGATTAGTAACAATGTTAGTTGGGAGGGAATGTACTACATTCATTTGGTGAACACAAATGCTTCCAATATCACTATTATTGCTTGTATGCTGAGATTAGAATATTTGAATTTGCAAGTAATTTTTTTTTTTTGACACACAGTAACAAACAGTACAAATAAAAAAGTTAAGCATTTGCCGAGGAGAACAAATATTTCACAAATTGAAAAAAATCTCCTGCAAGTGCTGACATTTTTTTATAAGTTCTGTATAACTATAGCAACAGTACAGAATATGCCAAAGAAATTTTACATTTTATAAGCATGATTTCTAATCTCAGTGTATTCATGTGTGTCTATAATAACATTTCGACTGGTTCATATATATATATATATATAATGTATACATATCGTATATATGTATATGTATATGTCTGTAATGCAAGCTATATGCTACAAATGTGTCCCAGAGAGAAAGGCCACTGTAGACAAGAACAAAATCCCCAGGGAGAGGAAAATTCTTATGAGACGGCGTACAAAAGTTTCAAATCGCCTAAACAAACAAATTGAAAGCAGTGAAAAGTCCCGCCTGAAAATACAACTGCTGGAGATTGAAAAAAATCTGCAACTCTCCCACGAAAAAGAAAGAGCAGACAAAGAAGCCTGGGCTATAGACAATATAAAATCTAACCCCAGAGCTTTCTACAAGTTTGCCAAAGAAACAGCTTCAGTGCACTGCAGGATAGGGCCACTCCTTGAAAAAGATGGTGCACTAACAGGAAACCCAAGGAGGATAAGTGAAATACTAAATGATCAATTCAAAAGTGTTTT
>NC_069000.1:13787719-13799616 GCF_001194135.2 Octopus bimaculoides
TATATATATATATATATATATATATATATTGCTGTAGGAGTATCCAATTATTATTACACTAGTGTTTTTTCATTGCATGGCTATTATATTACCAAGTGCAATAAATGGGTGCGGGTAAAAAGTTATTTTACCATTAATTTATATAGCAATAAGAAAATGGAAGGGATTAATAGGTGGTGTTCATCAACTTGCAGACATTGTATTGTGTCAATTTACTTGTTTATTTGTTTACTAAAAGGACAATAATAACAATATACAAACATTTTTATAATTACTGATATGACATAATTTGTCACATGTGTTTGTATGTTGTTATTCTTGTCCTTTTAGTAAACAAATAAACATGTAAATTGACAAAATACGTCTGCAAGTTGATTCTTACTTCTACATTATTCTAATGCCTCAGATTTAATATCTTGAGCACTTCAAAGTGAAGTCTATGTATTGGAGAAAATAGCTACACCAGGCTCCAATCTGATTTGGCAGAGTTTCTACAGCTGGATGTAATCATATATATATAGAGAAAGAGAGAGAGAGACGCATAGGCATGGCTGTGTGGTAAGAAGCTTGCTTTTCAACCACATGGTGGCAGATTCAGTCCTACAGCATGGGATCTTGGGCAAGTGTCTTCTATAGTCTCAGGCTGACCAGAGCCTTGTGAGTGGAATTGGTGGCCAGAAACTGAAAGAAGCCCATCAGTGGTTGTGTGGTAAGTAGCTTGCTTACCAACCACATGGTTCCAGGTTCAATCCCACTGCATGGCACATTGGGCAAATGTCTTCTACTATAGCCTTGAGCCAACCAAAGCCTTGTGAGTGGATTTGGTTGACGGAAACTGAAAGAAGCCCGTATGATTGTATGATTTCAAGCTCAAATTCACAGCCTCCACATCAGACTATGGTTGGTAGAGAGAACATGCTGAGACTTTTGTCCTGCAGTGGACTGAACAGAGGCAATCTATTCCAATCCAATAGACATACACTCACACACACACACACAGATTACATATATATGCATATATAATATATATATACATATATATGCATATTATATATATATATATATATATATATATATGCACACACATACACACATACCGCAACCATCCATACATATAGGCATATTATTTATGGTCAAACTATTTAAGCCAAGCCAGCATGGAAAATGGAAGTGAAATGATGATGAAACATGATATATATTTATATGTAGTATATATATATATATATATATATATATATATATATATATATATATATATATATGATGCAGCACAGAATTTTGTCAGTGAACAGGTCGCGGTCTCAAAGCGACGAAAATATTTTGACAAATTAAATTTAGATGTTGAAGTGAATCTAACGGATTTTGTGTGTTATTTCAAATGGCTTATAAACACCTTCCACACTGCAATTGTTTTCGTTCCAGCACACGATCTCAGATCAGGTCACTTGCTATGCAAGTGCATCTCCGTAATATATATATATATATATATATATGTATGTATAGGTCCTGGAACATAACCAGTATGTCAGTCTCTCTATGCAGGGTACTGACATAAAACTACAGCACTTAATGACAATCATGCAATGTATATGCAGTGAGTTTGCTCCAGAGAAAATGTCAAACCAACAGGAAAACATAATTCCATGAGATAAGAAGATTTTAATAGCACGATGAACAAAAATATCAAATCATCTAAATGGGTCTCTAAAAAATAGTGAGGAATCCTGTCTTAAACAAGCACTGTCTGAAGTTGAAAGTGAACTAGAGCACAGCCTGTGAAATGGAGAGTGCTGAAAAAAGAAGCCTCAGCTGTAAAAAATGTAAGGACAAACTTTGCTATAGATTTACAAAAGAGTTGCTTATGTAGAGTACAAGATAGAGTCATTGTTCAAAGGAAATGGCTCACTGACTGCAAACTCCCAAAGGATAAGTGAAATACTGAATATGCAATACAAAAGTGTTTTTATATCTCTGTTGGGACACTTGCAAATAAATATGCTGAACAAGTTCTTTGATGCTACAGTTCTATACAAATGAATGGCAATTATCAAGATAGAGGAATCTAATACGATATCAACCAAGTGCAAAGAGGCCTTAGCAAGATCACTGCAGATTCTCTTCCAAGGCTACCTTGCAAGTGGTAGACTACTTGAACATTAAAGAGGAGCATAATATATCCTATTCATAAAGGAGGAAGCAGAGAAGATGCTAAAAATTATAGGCCTATCACTGTAGCCTCATGTCAACAAATTCATGGAACAAATTGTGAGGAGGAAGTTGATCAGTTCCTCAAAGATAATAACTTGCTCCTTGACAGCCAGCCTAGCTTCCACTCAGAAAAAAGCTGCTTTACATAGCTTCTGCATCATTATGACTGAATACTGAAACAACTTATAAATCACTCAAACATGGATGTGGTATATCTCAACCTTGCAAAGGCCTTTGATAAGATTGATCATGGGATCATACATCACAAACAGTGAAGACTCTGCACGGTTGGAAAACTGAGAGAGTGGTTACATGACTTCTGAAAAGACAGAAACCAGTGGAGCCCTCTTCAGGGTAGCATGAACAGGGAGTGAAATGTCTCAGGGAGCTGTCTTGGTCTACTGTTGTTTATGATGCCCCTCTCAGACATACCATCTGACATACCCAACTCTTACAAGCTATGCCAAGGACACAAAAGTAGATCAAGCAGTCAAGAATCCTCTTCTAACGTTAATCTTCTACTAAAAGACCAAGTCATATGTACACAGCAAAAAGTACACTGGACAGCTACAAACATTTATAATGTTGCTTGAGACGCATCTGATGTGCTGTTGAAACAGCTATAGATTTGATTATCACATTATAAGCAATGTTTGTTGCTTTCGATATGGGACACACTGTACTTGATGCATTGATGAATAAAATTTATTGATCAATTGTCAAGTCATCTGTATTTTCTATACAAACCATGCTTATGTTAGAGACTGACTAACCGTGTTTTACTTCAATCACTCAACTAATTGACATATATATTGTATACATAGATATGTATATTTTAAAGATTTATATATATATGATTGACCGTTGACTGAACACTATTCAATTTTTTTTCTCCGTGTTTTTCTCCTTGTCTCCGTATTCTTTCTGTTGAAGAGCGTAGCTCGAAACGTCAAAGACTTTCCGTATTCCCGAGCGTCATACTAATATATACTTTTTGTTATTTACACCACCTGTCCTCGTCTGTTGTTATTATTTGTATATTCTCCCATATATATATATATATATATATATATATATATATATATATATATAAGGCGTGGCTGTAATCTTTTCCAAAAAACATGTCTCTCTTTCTCTCTCAATGGGGAAGTATTTCATTGCCTGGAAACAGGTTGGCATCAGAATGGACATCTGGTCTTAGAAAATCTGTCTCAATAAGCTGCATCTGACCCTTACAAAACCATGGGAAAATGTATGTTAAAAAGACGATGTCGATGTTTATGATATTTATATGCATGTCTGTATTTGTGTATGTCTATTGTGTCCGTGAGGAAATTTGTATGTGTATGTCTATCCTTTGCTTTCCCTCTTTCTTTTGTATGTGGTATCACTATTCTATGCTGCCACCACAGGGCTGAATCTCAGTTTTTTTACAATTATTCCTCTCCTTCTTGTTCCTCATTGATAAGCTCTGTTCTATTTAGTCTTTATTGTTTCTTTCTTCCTTATTGTCATCTGTTTCCTTCTTTCCTTCCCACTCTCCCCGCTCCCACCTCTGTGGCTATCTATTTCCCTCTCTCCCTTCTTTTCCGTCCCTCCCTCTCTCTGTTTAGCAGAAAACTCAATTAATGTAGGACTAATACAGAGAGTCAAATTCTGTGGATGCAATTTCAAAATTATGGTCAGTGCCAAATGTAGTCTTTTATTCTAGAGTTTGTTATAGATGTTATTGCCTCATCAGTGTCGTGGAAAAGGAAGTCTTTCCACGTGCTCACATTTTGATCTGGTTAACTAACGGGATTTACTCCATTGAAATTGATTCCATCATATTTGCATAGCTTCCAGATTCTTGCAGGAAGAAAGTCATTATCATCATCATCATCATCATCATCATCATCATCACCATCATCCTTTAACATCTGTTTTCCGTGCTGGCATGGGCTGGACAGTTTGATCAGAGCTGGTAAGCTGGAGAGCTGCACTATGGTTCCAGTCTGATTTAGCTTGGTTTCTATGGCTGGATGCCCTTCCTAACACCAACCACTTTACAGCATGTGCTGAATACTTTTATTGAGGCACCTCCATAGTGTTATTCAATATTGTTAAAACCTAGATAGTTTAACCTCCCTATAATGACCTCTGCAGAAATTCACTTTTACAATGAAGACAACAAATGCACCAGACGGTTTCCAAAAAAATCATTTACCAAGGAAACCCAAACCAGTGAAATAGCTAGCACCAGAAGATGGAAGCTTCTAAACGTTGATTGGACAGCATGGAATTGACAAAAAATGAACAGTTCTTCACTACCCAATCCTGAACATGACATTCAATGTGCACATCAATCTTGAGTTTTTCAATGCTGTAAAGTTCATCAAATATGTTATGAAGGGCTCTGATATCATATTTGCACTCACACAGCAAAACTGCTGCGATGAAGTTCCCAATTCCAGTAAAATCAATGCATTAGAAGTAATGCAACTTTCTGGCACTTTTGTTCCTTTCTTATTAATGAAAATACTCCATATCCAACCACTTGTTGTCCGCTTGGAAAATAGATAATGGGTTTACTTCACTCTAGCAATTGTTACACAGAAAGCACAAAATTTGAAGTCCACAAATCTTATAGCCTGCATATTTCAACTTGTACTAATACGACCCCTTTGAAGAAAGCGTTGTTGTACCATCAGCTTTCATTTTACTATAAATGGAACAACAAATAATGGAATCAAAGAAAACAAAGTGCTTTTGGTGAAAACCAATTTCACATAAGTTTTGATTATGTCATTAGAAGAGACTATACTGCCAATCAGCATAAATGCTTCTTTCTCTGATTTTTCCCTATAAAGTGCAAGTTTTAAATTCATTTCAAGTCACCATCATTTCAAATCATCAATTATGAAGTTTGCATCACTTATAGAGAGACATGCTTTAAACTTGGGTTGCAACATAGTCTGAAGTTTGCATCACTTATAGAGAAACATGTTTTAAATTTGGGTTGCAACATAGTCTGAAGTTTCTGTATCTCAAGCATCCAAGGGTCTTAGTGTTCTTTTCACCACATGGTTAAAATACTGTTAACCATTCAATGCACTTAGCTTTAGCTCAAGTATGACAATGATCTTGCCTGAGGATTTCAGTCATCAACCTCAACAGATATACCCCAGCAGGAAAATAGGGTATACAGATGAAATGTATAACGTAACCAAAGGTCAGAGTGTATTAGTAAGCAACTTAATCAGAATCACTCAATTGGCCTTCCTTTGGATGTGGTCTGTGATAACTATGTGAGTAGTATCAGTGCTATATCAGATATGAGAGCAGAACTCTATTGTCAAGTTCAGCTAAGCTTTAAAGAAAAGTACTAGATTGGGGAGCTGAAATATCTTCTTGCTTGATAATACAAAGGCATTCACAAATCTAATATGATTTATATAGTAAATATTTTTGTCATATAAAGGACTATTTGCAATGTATTATTTGAGACATTTTGAATTCCCATCTAGTTTTTATTAGTGAAAATTGAGACTTTAAAACTTATGTCTAATTTTTTGTTTGTTTTATTTTTCAGATAATGTTAAATATGGTCTTGGGCCGCTCACAGAAGATAGTACGCAAACAGTAGCCCCAATTCTACAAGATGCTGCAACTCAAACAATTGAAACCAAGCCTGAATATGTTGAGCCAACCAGATTCCGAGATGTGGGAACAGTTCCACGCACACCAAGTGTTACAAAGCCGATTACTCAGGATGCTGCAACTATGACAGCAAGTGTGAGAACCAAAGATATTTCCATCAGTGCCAAGTTACAAACACACGACATTGCAGTGGCAGCTGATTTCAAATTACCTGAACGACCACCTGTTGCTCAAACAATCAGAAAAATGGAAATGAGTTCTAAATCAGTCTGTCACAAACGCAACACTGCAACATCACCTGTCAGATTTTACGAATATATGAAACCAGCTGTTATAACACATGAAGTGTCTGTTGGTCCGAGCCTTAGAACGCGTACTTTTGGTGTCGGTGAATACTATTTCCGGACTCATGAAATTGGAATGCAAACAGACAGAGATATCCCAGACATCATAGAACCCTCTAGACGACTATTTGATGAAACTCCTCTAATGAATCGGCTTACAGTTGCAGCAGGAAGAAAAAGAAAATCACAATCAACGGATGAAGTTACTAAACTAGAACTTGATACTTTGGTTGCTGATAAACATAGAATTGAAGCTGAGACTAATTTATATAAAATGGAGAAAAAACGAATAGAGGCTCAACTGGCTTACTATGGTGTAGACTCTCAAAGAGTGGAAGCACAGAAACGATATCATCAGCTTAAGATAAAGAAATTAGAACGAGAAATGGCTTTACGAGAATGAAAAATATACCAGAAAATTTCTGCCAAAGGCAATTCTGGTTATGAATTATTTTTTAAACAATAATTTAATGCAACTTTAATAAAAAGAAAAAAGAAGAAAGAATAAAAATTAAGATATTTGGTTCAAAATTGATGAATATAGCTTATTTCATTCTGTAAGTAACATACAAAGACAATTTGATCTCAAATTACATTGTTTTTCTTTTTACTTTCTCTCATTAAGATCACATAGTTATAACCTAAGTAATTTTATTAAACCTATACAAATTATAACTAAGTTAAAATTAAATACAAGTAGTTGGAAATTAAAAGTGATTGCTTTACTAGACTTGCTTATTAATAATTTTTAGAAGTATAAAGTTATTTAAACGTTCCTTCGAGATATTCATTGGTTTTTACATCATTGAAATATATTGAATGAATCATTTCATTTTTTAAAAATCGAAATAATTTATAAAACAGATATCTCTACTGAAATGCTATATGTTATATAATAGACTACAAAGTAATTATGGAATAAATAAAAATTAGAATCCAAAGAAACTAGTGTTGTTCTGCACTAGCTGGTAAAATTAAATTAATATAATTTATAAAATAGGACAGTTTGTTTGTATGCTGTAAGGAGATATAAGTTTTGAACAGAGCTCTTCAGTTATTTTCATAAAATGTTTATACTAAGAAATCTTTTCTATATACAATTCCCATGTGCAATGGATAATATTAAAATTTAATGCTTATATCTCTCTTTTGATCAGACCTTGTCGTCACTGATAAAAAGAAATAAGTTATAATAATTTATCCTTGCTTCATCACCCCCCCCCCCCAGATTTACTCTGTGTATATACATCAATATACGCATCAATAGTATTAGCAATTAAAATTTCTTTAATGGCCTCAAATTAGCCATATTTAGAATAATATAATTATGATTTTGAAAGATATTGATCAAAATTGCAAGGTTTAAACACAGATATTCTTACCCTATTTATATAAATCTAATTAATTGTTAATTAATTGTTATATTTCTGTGTTTATTCAGTTTTTATTTTGTTGATTTATAAACACTTGAAGTCAACTATTGGTCTGCTATTTTTGAACCAATTTAATCCAATCTAAAATAAACATATAGTAATTTCAAAAGACATCTTATATTTGAAATATCTCTTCTTAAACTATTTGATGCAAGATTTTATTATTTGTGTCAATTTAAAACAACTACTTGAAATACCTATTCAATCAATTGTTATTTAAAATCAGGGAAGATTGCAAAATCCTTGTTATGAATTACAATTAAAACTAATAAACTGATTTTACGAACATTAAATATTCAAATTAGTGTTTCAACATTGTCAATTTTGGACCATTTCTCGATTTTATCTTTCACCCTTTCGTTAACCAAATCCACAAATTTGTTTATGAAAATATTGAACCAGTGATAAATATTTAAAATGCTGTTGTTTTTATTTTGTATTGAAACTGTTTGTGAGGCTATTTCTTTGTCATTTATTTCACAACCCAAAAAATTAGCTAAGGCATTCTTGATAGGAGAAGAAAATATCATTCTACCTACTAAATTTATTACAACTTTTAATTGATAATTTAAATTATCTATTAGCTTTAAAATAGTTGTTAATATATAAGAAATTGTTTGATAAATTGCTGAAAAGATTTTGTGGCCATTTTGATTGCTTATTTTTCTGCTGATTCTCCTTTTTCCTCATTTATTATTGTCAAGTAAATATCCAAACCATTATCAAATTATACCAACCATAAAAACTGCTGCATTACCATGTAGCAAACCTTTCTTTAGACATTTCTGTCTACCCACAATTACATTCAAAATAAGTTCACCAATTCTAAATTAGGAAAACTTTGATAATGTTGATAAAAACTACCAGTATTTTAAAGTTAGTAATTTAAAAGAATTTCATGATATATTATACTGCCAACCAAAATATTTCGACAAGTTTTTCTGTATTCTAAGTTGAAAGATTTTAAAAAGGGAACTTATCTTTAATTATATTTATTTTTCAATATGGTTATGGTTTTGCAATATTTACTGAAAATATAATCAGATATAGGATATAGTGGCCTTACCAGTAATCTATGGAGGACCTTTATAAGCAAAAACTTCCCTATCATAAATAGAGTTAATGATTAGGCAAGTTGCATCCCTAATGATTTCTTATATTAACAAAAGGCCTATTGGCCTATTATTTTTTTTTTTGTAGTGGAGGATTATAGCTGATTATGTTACAGGTACCTAATTTGTTGATGGGAATAATAATTATATGATCCTGGTGGAATAGATCAATTTAAGTAACAAACAAAATCACTCATGAAGGATGCAATTTAACTAATTATAAGTATCATTAATAAAGAATGATTTTCTTAAGCATAAAGAAGCATTTTAATTTCTACTTACTATCCATATTTACATTACATATGAAATATTAACATATCATTATAAACTGAGAAATAAAGTAATTATGTTTAAGTACTAATGATACTTCGTAGTAGTAACAGTATTATAGAGAGATCCAATGCAATTACTTTCTAAGTGTCTAGTTATGGGGCATTTTAGAACTCCCTCTTTACAATCAAGTAACATTGCTATTCTCAAAATATCTCACAAGGATTTCAATATATATATATATTGATCTTTTTCGCTTTAAGCGCCCAAGCAGCAAATATGTACAAAAGACATATCATTACCAATTATTATTTTCCTGTGTAAATATCATTACCATTCAAATGACTTAATATTTCATGTTGTTTCCTATATATAAATGATAAAATCAATGCATATATATACAAATGTTCCTGGATAAACATTTTTAATGCTAAAGTAATTTCAGTAGAAAAATTCCCATTTGTTTCTTTACCTTTAAATGTTTATTTTAAGTGAAAAATCGAATTATACAGAAAGTTTTTATGTTTAATATTAGTCAGTATATTCCTTAGTTTTCCATGAGAAAAATTAAAAAACAACTTCAATATCTGTAATATATTTTAAGTATCAAAATGATAAAGTGTTTGTTGTTCAGTTAATGTAATCTGATTAGTAAAAACAAAATATTAAATTTATTCACACACAGTATACATGTATATACACTACTATAAATTAAAAAAATAATAATTGTAGAAGAATAGATATTCTGAATTACTCTGTGGCTTTAGACGTTAGAATTTTGACTTTCATTATTTTTAACAATGTTATGATATCCTGCCATCAACATTGTAACAGTAATACATAGGGAGGGATGCTCCTCCTTGTGATGTATAGACATTCTCTTTCTCTGCCTCCCCTTCCTCCAACACCCACACTACTATCATTGTTATATAGTTAGATTGAGACAAAAACATACAAACTAGAAAAGAATTCTGGTTTTATGAATACTAATGAACAAAACAATCTAATTACACAGAAATATTTTTAATCCCCAATAAAGTTTCAGAATGGCATTGTATAATACTGGATTTATTGATATCAAAGCATATTGTGATTGTTTAAGTGTTGTCAATGTGGTTGTGAAAATACTGAGAAAATTTATGAAAAATACTGATAAAAATAAAATAGATCAAGACATTTGCAGTTGGCATGAAAGACACTAAGTTATCAGGCCAGACGAATTTTAATAAAATTCTTGTGAATTTGAAAAGTTTACAAATCTTGTAAATAGTATCAATAGAATAGATAAAAATCATTATAGTGCATAATATATATATATATTGTCATTGTTATATTGTTGTTGTGGACTAGCTAGAAATATAGTTTCAGTTAAAAATCTCATTAGAAAATGAAAAATTGTAATGAAAAAAAAAATGTGAAATTCAAAGATAGGAATATCAAATGATTAAAACCTCATCACTCCTGAAGAAAATCTCTTATTCGAAAATATATAAATATATCTAGAAATCATTTCCATAAATATATTAATGCTTTATTCTCTGCATTCCATATAGAGAATATGAAATGATCTGGTTTTTGGTAAAATATATACAGTACTCATTAGTCAACGTTTAAATTGTTTCTACCAAATCATTTTTGAAATGCAAATAGTGAAAATAAATATCACTTTATGCATCATACTAAATAAAGCACAGTGGCTGGCTGTAACACACTAAGGTACTGTGCTGAACTGCTGGATTCAGTGTCTTGAGTTCAAACCCTTTTACAGCCATTATGATATCCCTTAGAAATAATTTGTTCCCTCTAGAAATTTGAAGAAACAATTAAAAGTTACCACATGGCACCAGCATGAATCAGTTCAGTTAAAAAAAATAATCATATGTTTTGGTGAGCTATGAGAAGAAATGTGTAATGTTTAGAACAGGGTTTCTCACCGTATAAATATTGGATCTTGTTTCTTGAAATATCAAATTCTTTTTCTTTTAGGACAATATATATACCGAGGATGCTGAAATTTGTATCCCTCAGTCACTATGAAAGGTTGATGTAGCTCAAGTTTCACATTTTAAGGTTTAGGGAAAGAACAGTAAAATCATTTGTTCTTAGTTATAAAAAAAAATAATTAAGTTCTAGTAATTTTAACGTGGATCAGTAGACATACAGTCTGTGATATTTAATTTAAGAATTCCCTAGCAAGGCCTTAAAGGAAATCTAATTAAATATAAAGGGAAGTAATTACATAGTTAAGTAATTTTTTGGATTTGTACATTGAAATCTTTCAGAAATATATGCAAAACAGAAAATAAGATATAACAGTATAAAGTTCTAATGTCATCAAATTTTAAATAATGTATTTTAGAATAATCATTTTAATAATGCAATACCAAAATGTTTAAATATACATTTTCATGCAACACCATTTCAAGTTATTTTATTTTAAGCAAAGTGGTTACTTTTTAAGATATTTTTTGTTGAATGAATTGTTTTAATTTTTTCAGAGAGGAATTTTTTTTTTCATTTTGTTTTACTAACTGAGTCTAAATATTTCCATATTCAAAATGGTTTTGATGAAATAAATTGAAAGAAATAGCTTGATGCTCATTCATAAAATTGATACAGCTATACGTATATATATATATATATATATATATATATATATATATATATATATATGTATGTTTATATGTATGTGTGTATATGTATGTTGTATGTATATATGTGTATATGTATATACGTATAATATGTATGTATTGTTTGTATGTGTATGTATGTATGTATATATATATATATATATATATATATGAATATATGATAGTATGTATTGCTTGTGTGTATACATATTCTGTGTATTTGTATGTATGTATTGCTTTTATATATATATATATGTATGT
>NC_069000.1:13799626-13805517 GCF_001194135.2 Octopus bimaculoides
ATGTATTGCTTTTATATATATATATGTATGTGTATGTATAGATATGTATATATATCTATACATACACACGTGTTTGTATTGCTTTTATATATGTTTGTAAGTATTGCTTATATTGCTTGTGTGTGTGTGTGTGTGCACATGCATATAAAGAAACATGAAATATATGTTTGTTTATATGCATATATAGATATATATATAATGTCACACCATTGTTATGAATGTGTTTGTATGTAAGTACATGTATACATGTATGTGTGTGTGTGTATGTATACACATACAACACACACACACACACACAAACATGAGAACATAGTTTCAAGTATTGATAGTTCTTATTAGCAAAAAAAAAAAAAGAAAGAAAATGAATTCTCTGCCTTAATTATGTGTATAGTTATGTACTTCTTCCTTAACTTTGTTAACTGGTTAAAA
Organism: Octopus bimaculoides; assembly: GCF_001194135.2. Lineage (NCBI taxonomy): Eukaryota > Metazoa > Mollusca > Cephalopoda > Octopoda > Octopodidae > Octopus > Octopus bimaculoides. Next base: position 13,800,056 of record NC_069000.1, read on the forward strand.
TATCCTTTATGTGAAATATTATTTTATGTATCCTAAAACAATTCAGTAAACCCAGAACCTGACAATTGGTCTCAAACTGCATTTAAAACAAACCATTGTATGAAAGATTCTGCCTCTGTTATCTGACAGTGGATGCTTCTAAAAAGAATTTGTTTTTATCTGTTATTGCTGTTCTGTTCGTCAATAATCTTAATCACAATTACTCATTTTTAATCATTTTCTATAATTTTGTTTTAACATGATATACATAATCCCATTTAACAAAATTATCTGTGAACATTAAATTTTTGCTCATATAAAACAAAAGAGAAATACAATCTATAGAAATGAAAAGATCTGATAAATTTCTCACAAGAACTAACTGTATCAGCTGTATATGTAGGCATATTTCTTAACAGCACTGTGTCCAACTGCACAATCATTTAATCTTTGGCTTTCTTTACCTATAGATATAACGAAAGACTTTTGTTTTTATTTTGACATGCTTTTTAATAAAGTTGATTTCTGGTGCATATTTAGTTAATTTAAGTAGGAGATACTGAAGAAAATATTATGATTATTCTGATAAAGGAAGGGAAAAAAATCTGATAAGATAGATTAATATCTATGTGTATATAATTTGAGCAGAATATAGAAATTGGGTTTTAAATAAGAAATGATTTACAGAATTAGTAAAAATTAACAAGCAAAGTTTAGTGTTATATGTGTGTATATGTGATTTTACATATGTGTGTGTGAGAGAGATAAAGCACATTCGCTATAAGGTTATGATATTGGACAGTTGGCCAATGGATTTTAGTTTAAATCTTATTTCAGCTAATGTCTTGAATCCCTGGGCATGGTATTTAACTTTCCTTGATTTAAGTGATCAGCTCTGAAAGTAATTGCTCAATTAAAATTAAGATGTCCAGATATACATAATTATCTATATGATAGTTTCAGACCATACCACAAATCAAATGAGATATCATCATATATATATACATAGACAATCAAATCACCCACTTTGTATATTGAGAAACTTGGTTGACAATATTAGTAAATGGATATCCTTGGTATCTTCCCATGAAGATGTTTTTTATGGGTGCAGCTGAGTATTGTAAGGAGGCGCTAAGAAATAATGTTTTAGGACATGGAAAAGTTAATGTCAAATAATAGGAACAATAAGAATGTTTTGCTTAATCACAATGATATACAAGATAGACATAACCAAAAATACACTGTCAGCTTAAAAGTTGTAGGCTGTGGTTGCTGAATTCCAAGTCAGCATTCATCAAGCTGGCTTGTAGTCTTTCAGAATATTCTAGTGCAACAGGATCTGTTCTGCCCTAACATGTTTATTTAAGAAGATAAGGTGTGATTTAAGGGAGTTTTGGCTGCTAATTGTAGTAGGTCAAGTAAAACTGAATAAAGGCGCTTTTGTTTTCATGCTGTGGCTTCACATTCTGAACACTCCACATTCCTGTTTAAATTATGTTTCTAGACTCCTTGCTAAAGCATGAGTATTATAACATTATATTCATCCTTATGTATAATTCTGTGGCTTCATGCCTATATAAGATACTGTCATATAGGTAATAGGAACTGATATGGTTCTAATAACAGTAGAAATATATTTAAAGATATGCTTTCAATATATATATCTTTAAATTAGGCATAATCTAATTTTGCAGCAATAAATGTTATTTTGTCATGAAATCATCCCATATTTAATTTAGAATTATAAAGTTTATAATTGTGAAATTTATCAAAATGCAGATTGTTCAAATGGTTCAAAGTTAAATATAGGTTCAACAAAATTCTTAATGTGCTTAGTTTTAGAGTAAAGTGGGATCTTTAATTGTTTTAATTCATGTTTCAAAACGAGCATATTATGAAACATTAATTTTAATGATAGCAGCAATTTTTCTTTAATTTATTCCATACTGTACATATACAAATAATAAACAGCAGTAGATAATATTCTTTAAGTTAGAAAACAAAGTTGTCTTAAAATTATATGAATGTGCATATGTATGTCTATGTGTATGTGTGTATGATATGTATGTATACATATACATGCATATGTGTGTGTGTGTGTATAATATATATATATATATATATATATATATAATAATCATCATTTTACATCCAAGCTACACTACCGTGGTCTGGATGGTCTAACCCATTGGAGTCTTGTTGAATTATCCAGTCCATGCCAACATGGAAAACAGACAAAGATGAAGATGATGTGTGTGTATATTTGTATGTATAGTTCACATACACACACACATACATGCATATATATATATATATATGTATGTGTGTGTGTGTGTGTGTGTATATATATATATATATATATATATATATTGGGAGTGAGTATGTGTAATTATATATGTGTATGTATGTGTGTATAGGTAGATAGATAGATAGATAGATTGTTATTCTTTTAAAGCTAGTTTCAGAATAATAATGTGAGCAGGGTCAAAATTATTCTAAAGCCCCTGTCAACTTGAACTTATTTATGCATGTATGTGTGTGTGTGTATATATATATATATATATATATATATATAATAATAATATTAGGGACAAAATCCAAAATTACAGGTAAAAAACTCAATTAAAATCAATTTATAAAAAATTAAAATTAAATTGAACCTTATAGATAAAGTATATATATATATTTTATATATATATATATATATATATATATATACACACACGCACACGCATACACACACACACACACACACACACATATATGTGTGTGTGTGGACTGAGAACTTTCTAATTTCATGAAAGATCTTTTGCAAATAACCTTGTTGGAAGGATTTTTTGATCAGATCAGTGAAAAAAGAAAAACATACCACTTCATTCATTTGCATACTGTATAAAACAAGAGACGGCTGCTCCAACATTTGCCATTATTTATAGAGTTGCGCATCTGGGATAGTATTTCCTCTATTTACATCAGGCAATGCAGGAAGTGCTGTTTCTCTCTTTCTGGTGCTGCATGTATATGGTTGGTGTGGATGTTTTTTTGATTTCCTTAGAGCATTACTACATGCACCCCTTTATATATGTCAGTTGGAACACATTCTGTATGGAGTTCTGGTTTAAGGTATAATATATATATATATATATATATATATATATATATATATGACATTAATGTAAATCTGCACATACAAGCATTCATATATATACAAACATGTATGTGCATTTGCATGTGTGAATGTATCATACTGTTATGGTTGTGTGTACGTATATATATATATATATGTGTGTGTGTGTGTGCGTATGTGTATACTTATGTAAATGTATACATGTGTACAAACGACTGTGTGTGTGTATCAGTGGGTGTGTGATGTATACGATGGAGTTTGAACGTTAAAATGTCATCAAACAAACCAGGGTACATCATAAACAGCAAATGTAAAATCTGAACTTTGACATCCTCTGGTTTAGAGTGTCACTAAATGTGATGGAGAACAGCATTAAAAATTTTTTTAAACACACATAGGCCCTATGGACCTGTATTTTCTACTGGCATTTACTGTTATGTTTCGAAGGTTTGGTTAGTAAGGTTATACTGAAATAATAAATATGCATTATAAGCCTGTCTTAAAATAACAGTTCAGTAAAATTAGCCGACATTTACCAGTGCCATTTGCAACAGTTGACAAACACTAATCAATCATCCGGGGCCCCATGGTGTATGTGTTTTTTTTTTTTATACTGTCTCATCAAAGTGTTCTATAGATAAGCAGCATGTAATTAACATACTGGTAGTTATGTTTTGTGGTATGCCAGTTTGCATTGGTCAGACCATTCACAATAAACTTTGAAGTTACATGTACTTTTAAACATTTAAAGGCAAGGCTTCTGGGAAAAGCTCAGGTTGTCACTCTTTTATAAGCTGCAACATTTCTTGTGAAGATTTGTTCATAAGTCAAACCAAAATTAACATTTGTAACCTAGTGTTATGAAATATTGCCAAATTTTACACAATGAGTACAGCTCAAAGCCTACATACACATGAAATGTTGCTAGTTTTATAGGTGTGTGCAATTGAGTACACTAAATATGCATTGAATAAAGGGCCTTTGACTGGATGCAGTCAAAATAATGTTTGAGAAACCAGTGTCAGCACATGTTTAAACAGTCACCATTGATAATATATATTATCTACATATGGGTGAAATAAACATCAGGGATGATTTTTCCCCACACAGAAACCGCAGGAGCTACTCAGAGGTAGTACAAACTCATCTAAATCCCATCACAATGTCAGAAACGCTTCTATATGATCACTAGGGGATCACTAGGGTTACAAGTATTTTACACCTTAGCCTGTACACTTTTCTGAGTGGAAAGCACCTCATCTGTGAATTTCACGTTACTTTCGTTATTATACTTGTATAAGGTATTGAGGTCTTTCTATAAGTTATTGCCAGCATTGGGACTGAATAAATTGACTTAATAATTTATCATCATTAGACTGACTAGTGAGAGCGGCTGTTCTAATGACAATAGAGATATTTACAAAAGCTATTACAAATAGCAATCGTCCGAAGATAGTTGTTACTTGAGACTCCCCTCTCATAATTGCTGACTATTTGAAAGGAGAGTTTGCTGCAACAACTTAAAAAGTCACATGACCATTCTCCTGGTATTTCAGCTACTTTATGATATGGAGATATTCTATGACTATGTTTGAGTGGTTCAGCAACTGGTCTACACAGTGGGCTCAAAACCCAGATCCTTCAGTTATGTCTTCCATATACTCTGACTGACCTAAGCCTTGTAAGTGAAATTTGTTAGAAACTATATTGAAGCTCATAATATATGTATAAGTATATAAATAAGATACGTGTTAGCAAAAAGTTTTGAGCAATGCAGGTGTGGATATAAGCCAAGTATGTAAGGTGATGTCAATGGATGAAAACAAAAAGAGAAAAGATCTTGTATTACCTTACATATTTAATTTGTATTATCTTAGATACTTAATGATCCTTTAAATATTTCAGGAAAAAATTCCCCTTTTCAAACAGAAGTAAGAAAATAAAGAATTTAAAGCAGGCCATTCTAGTATGTTTCCACAAACTCTAGAATGGCCTGTTGTTTACAACACATTCCACCATTATTTTCTTCCCTATATTTGAAAAAAAAGGAATCCTTTCTTGAAATGTTATAGGACCGTGAAACAACCTACTTAAGGTAATAAATTATCTTTCCTCTCTTTGGTTTTTATTCCTAGACATCACCTAATATATTTGCATAAACTGCTCACCTGCATTGTTCAGAGGAGTTTACAAACACTTATTTCATTTACATATGTAACAATGCTTCAAGTAAATTACAGTACTTTTTTACATACATGTATATGTGCATATGTGTATATATGCATGTATATGTGTGTTTGTATGTAAATATATATATATATATATATATATATATACATATGCATATATATATATG
>NC_069000.1:13805527-13807998 GCF_001194135.2 Octopus bimaculoides
ATATATATATATATATATATATATATATATATATATATACTTATATATAGGGTGAGGCATGACAGAATTGTTGTATTAAACAAAGAATATTTGTGGTATTTCATTCCACTTTGCTTACATTCCTTCATATCTTGCTCAAATTTGTTGTTCTACCTTACATATTTGGTAAAATAATTGCCAAAGTATTAGGATGAATATAAATAATTAAATTAGGATCAATATAATTAATTAAACCCTTTGAAATTGGGCTGTGCTCCAATGACTGAAATTAGCATGATTTTATATATATATATATACACACACACACACACACGTGTGCGTGTGTATGAATATATAAAATTTGGTGTCATAAAATCACAAAACAGAACTAAATACACAAAGGAGAGATTTTATAGTTCTGGTATGTAATGTAACTGAAGGGCCTAGAGATTCCATGCAATACACTTACCAAAGTTTGATGAGTTGCTTTAGCATGATCTATTAGGCCCTTGAGTCACTGCAGTTCCTCAGCTAATTATTTTAGCACATCTGTTGTGGGCATTAAAGATGTGAATTCGATTCTTATATATATACATTCATATATATATATATATATATATATATATATATAATGTATGTATGTATGTATATATATATATATATAGGTATGGAATTAGTGCTTTTAATGGTAGTACTCTACAACTGGTTGGATTTAGTATTCAAAGAATACAAACATTGTTGAAATAAATTTTGATTCCACATTTATTCAATATTGTATGAAGAAAGCTTAGTCTCATCAGCATACACACATACACATACATACACTTATACATGCAAATACACAAAACATTTTTTCAAAAATGATGATTTTTCACTTAAAATCTAAATGACTTTATGTTCTGTTTGTATAATTATAATTATTTTATTAACGCCCTGCGCTCTCTGTGGAGCATAGGCCATCGACAACTTTTCTTCACTGTTCTCGATTCTGGGCTATCTTTTCTGCTTCTCTCTAGTTGGATCCTTGCTTTTCCAGCTTTGCTTGAACTGAATGTTCCCAGCTGATAAGAGAGTCTTCTTTGCCCAGGCCCTGTTGGTTTTGAATTGTCATCGATGCTTTTCGTAAACTTTGCTTTTTTTCTAGAGTAGGGTTGCTGGCCCTACAGAAATCCATTTTTTTTTTACCTCTAGGAAGAGGTGGTCCATATTAGTCTGACCCCTGTCCTTTAGCTTGTCCGTCATGGGAGACTCTACCAGGAGCTTGCACTTCACTGGCATAGCCCTCAAGGTCATTGAGGCACATAAGCCACCACTCCACAACAAGGACTGGACCTCGTAGGGGATAATTATAATTACATGAGGCTAATCCATGAAGTTCTTTGTGATTCTAATTCAATTAAATTTCAATGTATGATTTATATGATAGCTTTCTTATTGTAACAATTTTACCAAAAATTATGATATGGTTAGTGCCTTAATTAATTCTCAACGTTGTTCTTTATAGTGATTTTTATCAGTTTATATGTATATATATATTTTTAAATACTACATTGTGTGTGTATGTATGCCTGTGTGTATTTATAGCTGGTATGAATATATATAGATAATATCAAAGCATCTGTAAATACATGTATATATTTGTTTGTAAATCTATGTATTTATATCTCTAAATACATATGTCCATATGTCTTTTTCCCCAGTTCTTAAGTTATCATGCCATCCAGTGTTCATATTTTCTTTTCTCATTCAATGATCTGGCAGTAACAGATAGACTTTGCTTTGCTGATGTGATCTAATAAGACTGGTACATGTCCAGAGTTGTCCTTCTACTGCCAAAGATTAGACTCATCACTGCATTTTACTTTAAATTAATTTAAATTTTGAGGTTGATTCCTCATTATCTCTGGACCAGAATTAATTATTACAATAATTTTTTTTGTTTCTCATCACTACGGGTGAAATAAGAATTAATTAAAATTTCTTAGTTCATAATATTATTTATGTTAGCACCTATTTAAATATAATTATCTATGTTTGTGCCTACTTCAACACACACACATATATATATAATGTATGTATGTATGTATATGTATTTATATATGTATGCATGTTAGCACATACTTTAACACACATATACGTTTGTAATATTGCTATCTATGTACATGTCTCTGTAAGAACTTATGAGTCTAGGTTTTATCTCCAGGTTAAGTAGCATTAAATACATGCACAATATATCTATCCTGATTAGGGATCTTTTCCGGAAACAACTGGATGAACTCAAGTGCACAGAATAAAGTACTGCCTAGAGACAGAATTGAACTCCAAAACCACAAGTTTAGCCAGTTGACCATTTTGCTTGAGTTTTTGTGTTTCATAGTGCATGTATGCATGAATATGTACATGTTTCTATCTGTATGTGTGAGTACATGATGTGCATGTGTTGTGTGAGGGTATATATATATATATATATATATATATATATATATATATAT
>NC_069000.1:13808762-13814825 GCF_001194135.2 Octopus bimaculoides
ATATATATATATATATATATATATAGGACAATATTACCTAATATGTCCTTTCTAACTTTTTAAGAAAGGTCAAAGCTTATGAAAGATGGTGCTGGCATGGCTGAATGGTAAAGAATTTCATTTTGCAATCAAAAGGTCCTTTTTTCATTACCTCAGAAAAAGCTGGTGGAAACTGTTTGGAAGCCCATCAGATGGGCTGTAATGGTCATTTGAAAGGTCAGCCTTGTCACACACTGTCACATTGATTCTCCATGAGAATTAGATTAAGAGTATCCGCATTTGTAGAATACTCGACCACTTAGGAATTCAATGAGTAGGCTATTCTGTTGATGTAACTACTGGAATACTCAAAATTGAAACCAGTGGATATTCATTTATATTTATGAAGAAAAAAAAATTGAAACTAAAAAAAATTGTAAAATAACTTTTAATATTATCAGAGCAAAATGACTTTAAAAAAAACACGGTATAAAAAAGATTGAAATTTATGAAATAGTGAAATATGAAAGTAATCTCAGGTTTCACTACTTTCCTTGTTATACATGAACAATGATTAATTCATTTCTTTAAAATTCTATTTGCTATACCAATATTGTCAGTTTAGACTGATGAGCAAAAGTGATAAAGAAGTGTTTCGTTTTTTTGGGGGTTTTTTTTGTATTTGGTGTGTGAGATTCTTGGTGTGTTGAAACAGACTTTGTTTTGTTATATCTAGGGAGAATCATTATGCCAATAATAAACACAGTGATAAATGACCACAAAAGGACTTTGACAAATCTAGCTGACTGGTTAATTGACAAATCAAACACTCAGTTAGTGAATAGGTTAAATGCTAAACTAATTGACTAATAATAATAAATGAAGTGAGATACAACTAGTGTGTGTGTGTCTTTTATTTTTGGCATAATGACTCTCTGAAGGTACAACAAGATGAAGAAGTAAATGTAAGTCTGAAGATGGAGACAGAAAATAGGAGTGGAAGTATCCACAGTGAATAAAAGCAGCAGAGAGTAAACTGTGGGTTTGGATCAAAAATGGTTGTTCAAAATGAACAGATAAAAGCAATATTTTTATTAAAATATATTAAAATTGGAATTTTTAAGATTTTACTTTCATTCTAGATTAATCCAAAAGGTTGTTTAGAGTTTTGATTACATATATATATAGAAACTTGTATTAACATTGTAAGATATATGTGTATGCCCTTTAAATCAAGTTCCAATTGAACAAGACTCTCCTAATAAAGAGACAAGATCTTTTGTTAACATTCAAATTACAATTTTAAATAATATGATTTTCTTTCATTAATGTGTTGTCTGTCTTGCATTGCACCACTTATTGGTCAGATTGGAAAAAAATTTAGATCAGTTGTTTCTTATCTTTCTCTGAGATATTTCTGAAGCTTATTTCATAAACATTTAATAAAATCATAATAATTGCAGCATGGAAGGTGTTTATAAGCCATTTAAAAACACACAAAAACAGTTAGATTCACTTCAACATTTAAATTTAATTTGTCAAAATATTTTCGTCACTTTGAAACTACGACCTGTTCACTGACAAAATTCTGTGCTGCATATTAATGAAATTCATTAATATTATAGGTATGTATTTAATAATCAAAGTACAATACCTGTAGTTTCTACCCAAAACATTTTACTTTTCTCTGACAGAAATTATTGCAATAGCACTTGTTAGACTACTGTGTGAAAGAAGAACCCTGTTTTTATTTTTAGAAAATGCTATCTGTTTTACTCGTCTGTGATGGAAGTCTTAACTAGATTATTTCAACAAAATTTTTAACTCAAAGATGTTTATATAAAGGCACATTTGTGTTAGATATCTTTCTGTTAATGTAATTCGTTTTTGAATAACATTTAAATGGTTCTTGGTATAACACCACGACATTTAGAAAGCTCACTCTTTCTTAGCTGTTGATACGGTGTATTGCAACTCTTACATTCATCATTAGAATTTAGTGGTGTACTGGTGTCTTTATCTTAAGCAGTGATGAAGTATTTAGTACCTATATGTTGACCTTGTATAGCAAAATTGTATCTTTCACAGTATGAATGATATAGCAATTATTCAACTTACTCACTATTTGTTATTTGTGCAGGCTTGTACATAGTCCATATTTCTTTTTGAACATGTATATGTCTACCAAGATATAGAGACACAACATCCCTATGGTTACATGAGATATCATTGTAGTCTCAGTTCTTTTTGTTTTTATTTTTGTTTTTTTCAAGTTCACTTCTAATTTGCATGATATTTCTTCCTTCACCAGTGAATATTTCTTTGCCTAACCTTAGACATACTTGACTTTTAGATATAGTTTGTCTCTATTTTGAGATTATTGGTGATTATTAGTTTCTTATATTCCAGTTGATAGAAGTGATTTTCTTAAGCAACTTGTCAAGTATCTGAAAATTTATTACACCTTTCTGAAATTGAAATCTTTTATAATATTCTATACTTAAACTTATTTTATTTATTATAATATTGTAGCATATATTTTCATCTATTTTAAGATATTTTTAGATTTCATCATCTAAATCTAAAACCATAAATAGGTTATTGGGAAAAGCATTTTTTTTCTCAGTCCCATTAATGTTTGTAGTATTAATAAGAAAAGTGTAGGTAACAGGCTTTCTTCACTATTTTAAAGACTCAATAGTGAATCAAATTTCTTTTATAAATAAAGTAACAAGGAGTAGGGACTTTAGTGAATTCTTCTATGGTATTCCGTAATTCAGTGATAAGATTTTATCAGAACTGTTTTAAGCCTTCAGCAGTAGGAATTTAAGATTGTAGTCCTCATGCATAGTGCAATGATTCTAAAAGTGAATGAGGAATTGAATACAAAAAATACTTATACATGTGTACACATACCAAATATATATCTGTCAATCTCTCTCTCTCTCTCTCTCTCTCTCTCTCCACATATATATATATCATCATCATCATTGTAATCATTTTACATCAACTTTCCATAATGGATGGGTTGAATAGGTTGTTGCAGTTAGTCAGCACGTATTCAGAGATATTGCTCACCTCTAGATGGGTTAGAGGACTGCATCTTGCTTGTGTAGAGTCAGAAGAAACTGATGGTGGTCTGTGTGTCTGCAAAGAAATTATACAGTGAAAATCAAGAATTTGGCTAAGTTCACATGACATGGAGGAATAGAAGAACCTGATGTTTCAGGACTTAACCTTCATCTGAGAGAAAAGAACATTTTCAACCTTCTCTTTCTTCTTTCTGTCTCTCTCTCCTTCTCACCATATATATACATTCATACATATTTACACACACACACACACACACACACACACACACACACACACACACACACATACATATATACACAACACATATACATATAAAAATTTTCTGTTGATCCATTGAGAAGCAATAAATTACAGAACTCAGTATGTAAATGTAGAGTATTCTTTAATGCATTATAACTGAAAGGATCATAACTTTTAGTACTCTGAGTTTCACATTTCCACTCTTTCGGTTAATACTCCAAGTCTGTTTTCTCTTGAATTACCTGTTGTTTGAATATATTTTGAAATATTATATGAAGGTTATCACAAGCAAACAAAATGCCTGTTCTAATATAAAAGAAAATTAATGAAGTATTTTATAAAACGATAAACATATAATGGTTGTCAATTGTTTTGGTTATTATAACAATCATGGAATTCCTAGATAACTTGGACAATAATGCTTTAAGCATTCTCAACGACTTCTATTTAATATTTCTAAGAGCTCTTCCAATATAATCTAGCAACTTAAGCAGTTTATTTTTCAATAATATGTTTAACTGTTTTAAATTATTAAGTTTTAGTTCATTAATATTTCAGAATTACTTGTAATTGAAATAATAATTTCATTGAGGATAAGATTAATAACAACAATTAACATACAAATGTAAAATCTCAAGATTATCAATCTTTGTCAATTGCCTCATTTATTACTCAAACATTGGCTATAGATTATTTTATATTAAACTTTTTTTTCTAATTTAAGCTTTTTACATTGAATGAGTCAATAAAGTTACATCTTAAATTTCATAGAATGCAACTGCTATATAGATTTATAGTTTATCATAATAGATTTTATATTTTTGAAGTTTTTTTTTTTTTTTAATTTTAATTGCAACAAAAATTAACTGAAATGTATTTTATTTCACTCTCTTATCATGCAATACCTTCATGAGTTAACATTGTTTCAGATTTAGACTTAACCTAAAACATTACACTATTCTCAAACTATGCAATATTTTCTTGGTGTATTCATTAATTTATTTTGTGATGTTAAACAAATTTATTTTCAATCTGGATAATTTCAACTGATTTGTGATAATTAACACACCAATGAGAAGCTATATATAAAATACTTTCATATTATGCCAATCTCATATCATTAATTATTTAACAAGTGTACTATCAAATATTTCATAATATTCTAGTTAATAATTTGCACTAAGCTACTAAAACATTATTCTACGTTAAATATTTTGTCTGGAATTGGAATCCATAGACTGATGATATGTATACATGTATGTATATAGGTTCACACACACATACACACACACAAATTTTGTTATTGTCAATGCACATAGAAAACTAAGGAGATTTCCCTGACATCTTTCATGGCTAGTTGGTCACTCTTCAACTGACAAGCACTCATAACCCACTCCACTTGCAAAGAGAACTTCATTATAATTACTATTTAAATCCTTCACAAGTTAGTACTTTGCTGTAACAGCTAGGCTAATTTGCATACTGTACATTAACAGTATAAGTATTTCGTAAATATATTTAGGCACAAACAGTGTGTAGTAAAATAACTACATTGAATTCTTATGTAGTCACACTACAGTTTGTAACCCTCAGACTGTGGAAAGAAAAACAAGACGCATTCACATTTACATAACCTAAGTATTACAAACTGTAAACTAAATATATTTAATTTAGCTTAGACTTTCTAACCCTTTGTGACTGATGCAAAACCAACTTTCACCCAGAAAGTAACCTACATATTCAACAAATACTTCAAAGAAGGCATTCAACAGAACAATCTCAAGTCCTGATGGAGCCATGAAAGTAACTACATGGCAGAATCAGGTGTCCCTTGATTGTGTCCCCCACCATGCATGCAATGCCAGCCACTGAGCCTTTGGCACCGTGAAGCTGCTAGTCATTCATCACTCACAATGTCAGTTTAAGATACGAACTCAGTCCAGAAAGCTCAAGCAAGCAGAATTCACATGACCAAACAGTTAACTCAGGCCTTTTCAAACATGGCCTACCTTCTTTTCATGAGATGTATGAGGTCTTTGTTTTACCACACATCTCGTAGTGAGCATGAGTTGCTTGGAGAGGCCCTCATCAACCTGCAAGAGTTGTCAATGAATATTGCACTGGACTTGCTACACAAACTAAGACAGTTGAACATCTGATAGTTAAAACTGTTTCTTTCACTTGGACATGGATTCCACATCAGTGCTAGAGGACTCCAGCTAATTGCTGATCTTGAACACAAAGCTGCCAGCCTCCAAACTTCTGTGGTAGACAGGTAAAATGTGTGTGTATGTGCATGTGTGTAACTGTTAAAAAATCTGAGTTGCAAAAACAGGCACTAATACATTAAGTAATAGAGTGAGTATCTTATGCATCCATCTATATATTTATATACGTCATGTAAATACATGTTCATTTATATATATATTCACAAACACACTTATGTGTGTTGTGTTATATATATATATACTAACATATATATGTGGATATATAAATGTCTATGTAAATAGATAATAGATCATGAAAAACTTCAGTAACAATGTTGATGTATTTGGAAGAAACTTGCAACAGCAAATTGAGAACACACCAAAGCTAACAGGAAATACTGGAGACAGATTCCTGGCATGACATGGAAAAGTGCATTTTAGTTTGAACCACTTGAAGAAGTTATGCATATATGCACACACACACACTGGTACATATGTATATGTTTATATATAATCATATATATATATATATATATATATATAT
>NC_069000.1:13814835-13818067 GCF_001194135.2 Octopus bimaculoides
ATATATATATATATATATATATATATATATATACATACATGTATGAATATGTACATATATAAATATATCAACATCATTATTATCTTTGTGTTGATGCCCACTTTTCCATACCTACATGGATCAGACGGAATTAGATAAGACAGATTTTCTATGGCTGCATACTCTTCCTGTCACCAACTCTTATCAAAAAAAGGTTATATTTTCATATCACCAGACATGATTTCAAGGAAGATTGGCTAGAATGGCACTACATGCATGACAGTGATACTTGTTTATGAGATATATATATATATATATATATATATATATATATATATATATATATGAGGGGCTCTCTTCAGTTTCATGTGTAAAAACCACTCGTAAGTTTTGTCTTTGCAGAAGACTGTTTATGAATAGCTTATTTGAAAAATGCACCATCCAACCTACAATTGTTAGAAATACAAACACCACTTCACAAAAAGTAATTAACTAACTAATGAACAGGCCAGAAAAACATCGCCCAATCAATAAACATGAAAAGCAAACCAGTGAACAAACACAAGTACAAGATCACACGTAACAAAGGATATAAATACATTCTCATTACCTAGTTGTAGTAGTTCTTGCCTGCAGATTGCAGTGGCATGAAACTTGAGTTGTGAGACAAACTCACAGTTTTAGTTGCAAAAAACTATGTGTATATATGTGTGTATGATTAATGTAAGTGAAGGTATAGCTGCATGAAGAATTCTGTTTCACAGCCAAGTGGTTTTCAGTTCAATCTCACAGCACATCACCATCAACAAGTATCTTCTACTATCACCCCTAAGCATTGTGAGTGAATTTGGTTGACAATAACTGAAAGAAACCTATCACACATATATGTGTGTGTCTGTGTTCCTGTATGTATCCATGTAGTGACATCATGTGATGGTTGTAAACAAGCTTCATCAATACAACTGAGGAAGTTTATTAACAGTCTTCTTTAAAAACGATGTCTGGCCATGGGGAATTATTATTTTGCTTGAAAAAAATTGAGGGTTGGCAACAGGATGGGTATCCAGATATATAAAATCTGCCTCAGCAAATTCTGCTTGATCCATGCAAACATAGAAAAGTAGATGTTATTTGATGATGATGGTCATATATATATATATATGTATATATAAATATATGTATGCATGTATACATATATATGTATATGTGTGCACATGTTTATAAATATATAATCATGTGTCTATGTATGTATGTATGTATATGTGCATGTACATGCATGGGTGTATGTATGTGCCTCTTTGTCATGACATTGTAGGATAGTTATAAATGAGCATCATGGTCATACAAGGAGAATCCCTTATTTTCAGTCTTCTATGAAAACTTGTCTGAACATAGGGAAATATTGCCTTGCTTGAAACAGGTGAAAGTTGGTAAAAGAAGGGCAATCAGTTATAAAGACATGGAAAATTGGATGTTAAAACGATGTTGATGATGATGATTAACATATATATATATATATATTTGTGTGTATATATATACACACACACACACACACACACACACATAATACACAAGTGCAGAATAAAACAGGTGAGTTTTTGAAAGTGATTTTATAGCATTATGAATTACATATTTTCACATGAGTTTCACTAGAAAATTCTGGTATGCCAAGCAATAATTATTGCGTTAACATTTACATTTGGATAATAAGCTGGGAATGCCAGAAGAATATTGTTCATCTATTTCAGTGCTACATACCAACATAAGCATATTGAGAGAAGCAAGATAAAATTCTTGTATTTTCTCAATATCAGCCAACCTGTATTGTTAATAATACTAAATTGAATTACAATATTCATCTGAAGATCTGATATTTTAACCCTATTATGAAAATGTTTACATAGCATTTTTCATTTAACATACCAGAATTGGCATTTGAAACACCTGTAAGATTGTACGATTTATGATGTTATAATAAATTAACTAAATCAAAATCTCCTGATATATATTCTGCACTTAGATATATACTCCGTAAATTATTCAAATGTATATAGTACTAAGCAGAAATCTGAGGACGTATAACATTTAGTACACAATAAAAAATCTAGATATACGAAGGTTTACATGGAGTCTTAAACATTGGTTAACTGTTGTGCTATCTGAAACCAAATAGCACTTATTAATGACATACATATATGCATTTATGTCTGTATATATATATATATATATATATATATGTGTGTGTGTTACACACACACATGTATATATGTATGCTTACATATATATGTGTGTGAGGTGTGTAATTACATATATACACACATCCATATATATGTACACACACACACACACATATACACACACACACACATATATACACACACATATATACACACACACATAAACATTCATATGTGTATGTAAACATATGCATATTTTTATGCATTTAGATACTCATAGGTTGATATAACATAAGCAGACTGATAAATAGCGGTACAAGCACACACACACACACACATACACACACACATATATATATACATTTACATTTACAGCTATGTGTGAGTTTGTGTATATGTGTGTGTGTATGCATTCTTGCAGTTTCTATCAGTTGATCTTAATTGGTGTTTTTAGCAACATAATCTACAAAACATTTCTTGTGTCTGTTAACTTTATGGTTCAGAGTTTTAATTTCATACATTTTATATCACATTTATACATCTGTCTTAGCCTTTTACAATTATTTATTGATTTTTTTTTTATTGCCAATTTACATTTATCACTGTTTATTAAGTAGCAATTATTATTAGACATCCACTTTGCTATTCCAGAAAAATCAGTGTGGAATTTTCACTCTCCAGTTTGGCAGCCTAGCAAGCAACTGTCACAATGCCTTTTCATTTGTTTTTCGTTGTCATTGTTGTGGTGGTTGGGGTTGTGAAAGCTTTGAGGTCTTTTGGGTTTGTTTTTTCTTTTTTTTTTTCTTATGAAATGATTTATTTTTGTGGGAAATGATGGAGTGCATACTTTGGTTTGTGATGAGAATATTTAAAAAAAAAAAAGAAAAAACTCATTCAGTTAACAGGAAATTCAAGTGTATAACAGATCTAGAGCAATAATATCTTAAGAAATGAAAATGATTCAAAATGAACATGAAGTGTAATAAAAAGCACAAACAATATTACCAAAAAAAAAAATTGTTTTATATGTTATCTTTCAAACATTGTCTTATAAACTTTTGCATCTTTTTGAGAAA
>NC_069000.1:13818495-13821511 GCF_001194135.2 Octopus bimaculoides
GAACTTAGATAATTGAACTTAGATAATATATAATTATCTAATGTAGCAAGCCAGAATGGCAAAGATTATGGTATGCATTAAATTGAAATTGAAAATTTGTTTCAGAAAAATTTTATCAACTTAAAACATACTAGGTCAGAGAAAACCTGTGTTAGTCTCTGTAGGCAAAAAAAGTAAAACAACATATAAATATTTTTCAAGTTATACAATTTTTAAGATGATAAGAAATCTTCACTCAGGCAGGTCTCATTGGAAGCATAATTGTATTTTGTTTAATAAAATTATCAATCTATTTTTCAAATGATTAACATTTTTTTCTATTATAATTATCAAAATTTCAATGAAATTTTTACATAAAGATTGTTTTTATGATGTATTATTAATTATGATGACACTATTTTGTAATTCTGAATAGCAAAAGTTTCTACGACTCATTTGCTATTATAGACATTTTGATTGATTGTTTCTTTTCAATAAGCATATTTACTTCATATGTAGATAAGAATAATGATTAAAAACCTAGCGCCTGCCTTAGATGAAATAACTATTGATAATTTCAAAGTAATATCTAAAGATTTACTCCTACATAAGAATTTGAAACATAAATGTCATTTACTACTAGTAATTATATATATACATATACATGTTGTGTATCTATATATATAGGTTTCTTTTCTATATATCATTTCTTCAAACACAGTCTTTTCTGAAACTTACCTATTTCTAATTTAGCAGATATTTCTTTCAGATGAGGAGAGAACTTTTTAGTTGGTTAAATAATTCAAAACAAATAGTGACTTCTTTAACTATGCTCTTCTATATTTAACATTTTTTATTGTGAAATATTTGTTCTGATAAATGTTCTTAGTGATAATATTTCCCCCTGAGATTGTTGTATTAACAATAATGAACTCTTTTAGGAAATGACTATCTTATCAAATCAATCCTAAACTTTGTTGTTTTACCCTACTTTGCAAAGTAGGCTGTGCATTTTTACTATTTGTAATCCAACTGCATGCATTGGTAAAATATTTTTTAATATAACTATTATTGTT
Source organism: Octopus bimaculoides (assembly GCF_001194135.2). Taxonomy (NCBI): domain Eukaryota; kingdom Metazoa; phylum Mollusca; class Cephalopoda; order Octopoda; family Octopodidae; genus Octopus; species Octopus bimaculoides. Next base: position 13,819,551 of record NC_069000.1, read on the forward strand.
ATCATTATCATTATAATCAGCAAAACATTATCATTGTTGTTATCATTGAGATTGTTTTAATATTGATTATTATTGTATTCAGCATTAGCATCATAGCTATTGTTAACATTTTCCTTAGAATCTTGAGATTATATTTTGATTTATGAATTGAGCATGATGGATTTGAAGCTGAAATAACTGAACCTAAGGTGATTATATATATACACATAGCAAGCAGTATAGTATAATTTTAACAAAAATATTTTTTCGTTTATTTTTCTATTTTTTGAAAAAAAAGAAACTCTATCAATTTCATTATTCTGCATTTGTCAATCTTCATTATTGTCTAATTTATCTAGATCATTTTAAATGGGTATTCAGATTATAAAAAAAAAAAAAATTGGTAATTTAATTTTTAACAGACAAATTTCTCTCCCCCTACCGCTTTTTCTTTTCTTTATCTATATGTTCCCACCCCCCATACTACTGAAACCAATTTAATATGTTGCAATTTTTAAAGGTTAGTTTGTTTTTAATAAATACATTATATTATTATTATTATTATTTATTTTATAAGTAGCTATAATTAAGGTTAAAAAAAATAATGTACCTGCCTTAGGTGAGACAATTATTGATAATTAACTTTACTACTACTATTATTCTACCACTACTATTCTACTACTACTACTAATAATAATAATAATAATAATAATAATAATAATATTAATAATACCTCAAGCAATAATATAACTAATACTTTTTACCTCTGCTGCTGGTCCTTTATCAAAAATTTTAAAACATGAAATTAAAAAAACATTAATTAGCATAATTTACAAAATGAGTAGAATACATTTGAATTCACATCATCTTTGCAATGGGCCCTTTCATTCTTTTTAAATCTTATCATCAAGACTTGAGCCACATTAAGAACACTAAATCATTGGAATTGAAATATTTTTTACTCAACGGTTTTATCAATGTACTTAGTCATCTTGTGATTAATAGAAAATGTTTATCATTTACATATTTTTGTCTAATTTTTTCTTTCATTTTATTTTAATTGAAATTTCCCAGTTGTTATTTTTTAATATTACCATTTCAACTTGAAGATGTATATCCATTTGTCATTGTTAGACAATGAAGGACTATATACTCATTGTAACATGTTAGTATCTAGATGGAATTCTACCATCAATTTTATCTTGTTATCAAAGAAAACTTTGATCTTTGTTATGTCAACATATTTCTTTATTAAATAGACTAAATGGATTTTGTTTTAATATTAGAGAAAATAGAAAGATATGAAGACGAATACATACAAAAAAATCTAATGCTCATATATTAAAGTTTTATCGTTAAAGAATATGAAAGAATATTAAGTTGTAGATTATTTAGATATCATTCCAAAGTGGAGAGAATTTTAAGAAAAATGCTTAATTTAAAGTATCTTTTCCTAAGTTCTACATTGCTATTATATAGTAAAAATACCATAAAGACAAATTTGGCAAAAAAAAAAAAAAAAAAAAAAAAAAGAGACAGAGATGAATATTTGTACTGGAGTATGTAGCTTCAAATTTATTGGAGACAGGGAAGTAGAATGTAATGGGAGGGGAATTATCTTACCCAAAACCATACATGGACCAAGTAAATTGGTTCCAAATGGAAATAAAAACTAGATCATGAGAACATACCACTGCCCCATAGAGTCTAAAACATTGTTACCACAATGATGGTACAGCACAATATCCATCATCTTTTAATGAAGGGATAATAAGTATGGGTGCAGACATGCTGTTCCATGTTCATTCTTACTGTGCAACAACTTAGGCGAGTGTTTTCTTCTGTAGTCCTGACTTAACTTACACCATTGTGAATTAAATTTGGTCAATGGAAACTGCAGAAGCCCATCATGATGTATGTATGTATGTATGTATGCATGTATGTATGCATGCATGTATGTCTGTATGTATGTATATAATAAT
>NC_069000.1:13821966-13822829 GCF_001194135.2 Octopus bimaculoides
ATATATATATATATATATATATATATATATATATATATATACATGAATATATATGCATATGCATACATACACACACACACACACACACACACATATATATATATTTATATACACACATATATACATGTGTGCATTAGTCTTTTTGTTATACCTCTATAAAGTGGTGCACTGAGTTGCATCCCTGTATATCAAAAGGTAACTTAGCCATTCAACAAATAGAGATCAATGACAATAAGTACCCGAGTGAAATAGATAGTGGGTTTGATATGATCAAGTTAACCCCTTTGAAGTGACTCCCTAGCATGGTTGCAGTTCAATTAAGAGAAGCCAGTAAAGAAGTACATAGAAGTGAAAGTAAATATTAATAAACCATATCTTGTAAGAAATCCTTGTCTACAAGAAAAATGAAATCTACCACTAATGTGCTAGATTAAACCTAATAAGACTTATTGGCATCAACAAAAAACAAATTTTTTTGAATGTTCTCTCAACTATATGTCAATGAAACATGCTTTACCTTTGGGAGAAACAAAAAAACTAAAAGAAGACGGCTTTTTTTTTTTTTTTTCAAGGAGGGGAGGATCTGTTTTGTTAAAATTTTGTAAAAATGTTAAAATTTACTTAAAGAATGTTAGTCTTTATTTGTTACTTTTTAACCATCTATGTTTTCTTTGTTATGATGGAAAGTATATTTATTCTCCAATTCGGTTGTAAATAACAAATTTCACAGTTAGTCGAATAGATAAAACAAAAAAGAGTATTATTTTGAAAAAAAAAAAAAGACCCACTAATTCTGTCTGTTTTATTTTGTCCATTGACTTTCATGTTAGCGACTGACTCAACCAGAAAGTCAAATCCATAAA
>NC_069000.1:13822839-13825986 GCF_001194135.2 Octopus bimaculoides
CCTTAAAACAGTCATTTGTAAAACACTGATTCTTGTATGAGGTACAATAACCATGTGTTTAACATAGCAACCTACTGGTCATAATTTTAAAATTCCTTACTGTCATTGTATCATGCCACTGAGCAAAGCATCTAACTTTGCTTGCTCCATTTTACCTGTACAAAATCAGGCTCAGAGTTGAGGGGCTAGAAGTAGCCAACCACAAATAAATCCTCCCACCTATGCAAGTATAGAAAAAATGGATATAACACAAAAAAAATCTGTGGTCCTCTTGTTAAATTGTGTGACGAAAGAATGAGTTTTGTTTCTCTTTCTTTTTTTTTTTTTGTCTCATACAAAGGATTTTAATTACTGTAAAATATTTTGAGTTAAAATATCTACTTATGAAATGTGTGATATGTAAAGTGTACTGGCATAGGCTAGAACAGGCATGGGCAACCTTTTTCGAGAAGCGGGCCGCATGAGACATTGCATGTTATCAAGCGGGCTGCATTACTAAAAAATTCAAGATAATATTTCGTTAGACATGCAATTCAGAAAGTCCATCGAGCCACATGGAGCCCATAGGCTGCAGTTTGCCCATGGCTGGTCTAGAAGCAGTGAGGATGGTAATATCAATAGAGAAACAAAATTATGTGATTTCTAATTACTGTATTAAACTCAGTTTGGAATTCAAATATCATTGGCATCAATTTTGCCTTTAACCCTTTTAGGGGTCCACGAACTAACCAACAGGTTAATACACTATCTAACCAATACAGGTTAATACAATAACTTCACTCAACTCTCTCTTTATAAAACTTGTCCTTTATAGAAATCTCTTTGTTTTCAGATAAATGTTTTTTTGAATTAATCTGTTTAACTGAACATCTAAAGTTAGCATATAGTAGTAATTGTTAATAACTTGCAGATCTAAAATGTTGAAATTCTTTCTCAGTGGCATTGCCAAATCAACTCATTGTGAAAATTGTTCAGTTTCATTTTAATAAAACTTTACATTTGAAAAGAACAACGTTATTATGTCTTAGAATCATTGTCACTAAGCACTTCTTTTACAGACGAGCAAAATATCTTTTAGTCAGACTTCTATCTTCTTTACTTCTTTTCTTCTTTACTTTTTAAGTTCTTTAAAATTATTCCTTACATTTCACCAAAGTAATACACATACATTCATTTACACACACACGCATGCTCGCATAGACACACACACACACATAATTGGCAGTAGTTACAGACTGTCTCAATAGCCAAGAGTTTTGTGCATTGGCACTTATCTAACAAAACTCTCAGCCCTTGAGCCACTTCATAACTTCTTCCAATTAAATAAAAATATATTTACTCATGTTGTGAGCTCTCGCTTCCTGTTCATGCTTCACCACCTCATCCCATGTCTTCCTGGATCTACCTCTTCCAGTTAGAGAACAGGACTTCTTTATACAGCTGTCTTCATCCATATGCATCACATGACGATACCAGCACAGTCATCTCTCTTGCACACCACATCTGTTGCCACTTTTGCCCAACTGTTTTCTCTAGATGCTTACACTCTGTTATACATGCACACTGACATTGCACTCCCAACAGAGCATACTAGATTCATTTTTCTCAAGCCTTCTCATGTCCTCAGCAGTCACAGCCCAGTGAAATATGGGCTGTGACTGCAGAGGACATGCAAAGGCTTGAAATAAATCTTTCTTACTACTAACATTTAGGTCCAAGTTGCTTGAAATAAGAGCTCTTTTAATTATGTGCCATCAGTGAGGCACATTGGCAAGTGTCTTTCATCTTCACTGACAGTGATGTTCTCAGTGATCTTTGCATTGAGAAATGAACTGTCCTTTACTGCAGCATTCTCAAGAGATGTTAAGTCATGGGGGAGCTGAAAGAAATCAAAATCTTTTAATTGATCTGAAGAGAGTAATGTATTGATTTCAAATTTTGGCACAAGGCCAGCAATTTCAGGGGAGGGGGTAAGTCGATTACATTGACCCCAATGTTCAACTGGTGCTTATTGTAGGGTTCTGCTAAGTCAGCTGCTAGACACCATTACTTGTTAATGCCAAGAGGAGCAATGCATTCAAGATATGATAAGTGACAGACAGGAAGTATTAGTATAGTTATATGTCTCTGGACAGCTTCCAGTTGATCGATATTCTAGACAGGATGGGGGATGCAGATTGGAGATGCAAACTGTAAGTGTGGAAGTACCATAGCAGCAATATACAGCTTTAAATAGATAGCCAGTAAACAACTAGCAATGGTCTCACTGAGTGATGCTCATATACCTTCAACCTTTCCAATGATTTTACAACCGTCTTTCATCCAATACAGATAATTTTTTATCACAATACATAGGTCATGTTCTCCAGTTTAGCTTTTTAAGCTTTGTGTTGTGAAGGAAGTTGGTTAATTCCAGGATTTTCTTCTCAAAATGTATAGAGGTGTACACGTCTATAGCCAGTTTGAGTTGCCTATCAGCAATCCATTGCTGCATTGTGTCTAGGTTAGATTGCATGAAAGCTCTATAGAATATAGGACTTGTTTTATTTCAAAGTACAGCTTAATGTCATCTACATATTTTTACACAGTAACATGCTTCAAGTTGGCATTTGTTTCTTTAATGTATACAACAAATAACAAGGGACAAAAAACACATTTCTGCAGAACACTAAATTTCCCTGTATAAGGTACAGAATGTTGTCCTAGTATCATGACTGTGTCTTTTCAACTGAGAATGAAGGACTTCAACCAGTTATAAAGAGTAACCTTCACACTATTGCAGAGAGTTTCACCATATGGCATTATGCTCACAGTAATAAACATATTGAAACATATGAAGTTACATTAATCACACAGTTTTTCCAGTTTTCAACTGTTATACTTATTTTTTTTAAATATACTATTCAAAGAGTACAAAGTCTGCTCAAAATATTATCTATATTTTGAGTATCCATTTAATTTCAAAACTTGTTAAATAGAAATCATATCCTTGGTATTGTTGGTGATAGAGCACTGCCTTTAGTCGAAGAAATTGACCCCAGGACTTATTCTTTGTAAGCCTAGTACTTATTCTATCGGGGTCTTTTGTCGAACCACTAAGTTACAGGGATGTAAATACATCAACATCGGTTGTCAAGTGATGGCGGG
>NC_069000.1:13826006-13836458 GCF_001194135.2 Octopus bimaculoides
GGGGGGGGGGGGGGACAAACACTGACACACAAATGCATATTGACTGCTGTTTCCAGTAAACATTGGTGCCTTTGTACCATGACTCTCTCTCTCTCTCTCTATATATATATATATATACAACAGGCTTCTTTCAGTTTCTGTCTACCAAATCCACTCACAAGGCTTTGGTCGGCCCAAGGCTAAAGTAGAAGATACTTGCCCAAGGTGCCACACAGTGGGACTGAACCTGGAACCACACACTTATTTTTATAATAGTGCAAGTATATATATATTTGTTTGTATATGTATCTACTGAGTAGATGTGAAAGCATAGAATAAATAGTCTATATAGCTACAATGTATTTGAATATGTTGAAATAAGTATAACAGTTGAAAATTCTAAAAAAGAAAAAAACAATGATTTTTAATTTACCATATTTGATGGCATATAAGACATGATTACTTTTCTCATAAAATGTTTTTAAAAAATCACCCCAATCCTAGATGCAAAATTCTGCTAATATTACATGCTTTAATGCACAAAAAACATTTTTTTTCTGAATATGTACTGCTAAAATCAGGATACACCAAACGAATCTGTGCATTTTCTATGCCATCAAGTATAGTAATATTTCTTTTTTTACATGTTTGCTTTGGACAAAAGGGTTATGTTCATAGTGTTGGCATGTACTCCAAGACTGATATGAGTAATGTGGTAAAAGTTCCTCTTGAACAGTTGCTGACAAGAAAAACATGAGCAAGGAAGGAATTCTAGAGAGATGATATCTTGAAGAAGAACTGGGAATACTAGTCAATGCACAATCTATTGGAGAGGACACACAAAACATGCGTGATAATATATTCAATGTAAATGTCATTGAGTCAAAGTTGCATGGTGTAAGGTGTTGCATTCATGACCACAAGATTGTGATTTCAATTCCTGGACCAGACGGTGCATTGTGTTCTTGAGCCAAACACTTCATCTCATGTTCTGTGATCACTTCAACACCTGATGTGTGGTACACCGTGCACTTGTTCAGGTAATGTCAATTTGATGGAGAGAATGAACTAATGTGCAGGACATACATTTGATCACAAAAGCAAGTCATTTGCACAGGTTTTTTCAGCAAGAAATTGCAGAATCATCTTCCTCAGCCTACAAGACATTACCATCCATCCATCCATCCATATGTCACTGTGGATTTAAATTGTCTGGTTCAAGTGGGAGAAGTTCAGTTATAATTATGCAATGTCACTGTATACGTAGACACTATAAAGTAGAAAATAAAGTTTGAATGAACTTAATCAAAAATGCTATTTCAATCTTTAATGGTAATTATTTCATTTCCCTTATAATACTAATAGCACATGTGAGAAATATATATGTATCATAGTTTCTGTTCTGCCTCTTTAAATTTTTTAATATTTCATGCTTTCATGCTTGATTCGTTTAAATAACAGAAAACCACTCAAAGTGTACTTTCTTTGTGCTTGTAGAGTACAATCATAACAAATTACAAACCCTTTAAGTCTTCTAATTTGAAGATGTTTTTTATTTCGTGAATTCCTTTCTCAAAAGAAATCCATTACAAACTTTCCATAAAGAGGAAAATTTGAAATAAATATAATAATAATGTACATGACTGTTAAACACTTTGTGTTTAAATTTGCTTCTGTATAAAAAATGTTTCTGCAATTAAACTTTTATTTTTTTTTTTTTGTATTTCATTTTTATTTCAAATAGATCGCCAATTTGGATCGAAAACGGCAGCAAAGTGTTTTCTATACACTTTCCTCCGTGAACAACCTATCTGGCACTCCTTGCGATTCTGGAATGCTGCTTTCTTTGATGCAGTCCAATGTGAGCGAGCAAGAAGACCAGTCTGCACTAGGTAAGCTTTTATTTTCATTAAAGTATAAACTAAAAATTCATATCTTATCTAAAAATGGAAGTTATAATTCATACCAAACACAATGTATAGCACATGATGAATATTTTCAAACATTTTCAGTCACAAATGAACATTAATTATGAGGAACTGTAGAGAATTATAAACATGGTTCTCTTCACTTCTTTATTATTTGTTAATTGGTTAGCTATTCAACCAATTAACTAATTGATTGTTTGGTCAACCATTTGGTTAATCTATCAACCAGTTATTTTTGTCAAAGTCCATTTGTCACCTTTCATGACCTCATGAATGACATGCCCTCTCTACTCCAGGTAGACAAACCTAATTGACCGATTGATTGACCAAATGATTAATCAAATAGTTGAAAAGGTAATTGGTTAAATTGTTAACTAGTTGACAAATAAATAATAAAGTGGCATTATTGGCATAATGACCCTCCCATCATCATCATCATCATCATCATCATCATCATCATCATCATCATCGTTTAACGTCCGTTTTCCATGCTAGCATGGATTGGACAGTTTGAACGGGGTCTGGGAAGTCAGGAGGCTGCACCAGGCTCCAGTCTGATCTGGTAGTATTTCTACAGCTGGATGCCCTTCCTTACGCCAACCATTCCATGAGTGTAGTGGGTGCTTTTTACGTGCCACCGGCACAGGGGCCAGAGGAGGCTGGCAACAGCCATGATCAGTTGGTGCTTTTTACATGCAACTGGCACAGAACTTTTGTATATCTATCTATCTATCTATTAGGCTTCTTTCAGTTTCTGTCTATCACATCCACTCACAAGGTTTTGGTCAGCCTGAAGACATTTGCCCAAAGTGTCATGCAGTGGAACAGAACCTAGAACCATGTGGTTGGTAAACAAGCTTCTTACGACTCAGCCACACCTGTTGAGCTTTTTCCATTCTATTTTCTGAACATTTTTACTTTGATGATAAATAAGGTGTATAAAATGTATATTTTGTTTTACTTAAACCAGTGAGGAAGCATCGGAAGAGAAGGTAGACGACAGTGAATTTCAGGAAAATGTCACCTTTGGTCAACTTGGGTAAAGTATTTAATACAAATTAGTTTGCTTATACACACACACACACTCATATATGTATATTTGTATGACATCATCATTTTTATCATTTTTATAACTGTTTTTCCATGCTGACATGGGTTGATCAGGAAATTTTGAAGCTGTGTTTTATGGCTATATACCCTTCTGGATACCACTTTTTTTAATTGCTTTATGTGACATGTTGAGATGTGGTGTATTTATCCTAAAAACTGGAATATACATGGTGTGTGTGTGTGTGTACATACAAGTAATAATTGTACTTAATAAGTACAATGTATGCATACTGAGGAGGTCTAATAAATCTAGAATATGCATGGAGTTGTCTACCCTGTTTTTCTTGACTCAAATTAATAATTAGAACAATGGTTTTGTTCATTTTGCTGCTCATGACATGGAATTTTAATTGATGAGATTTTTTAGCTGACTGTATTTAATAGTTTATAAAAATATGTAAATTTCTAATTATTGTAGAGTTATTATGTTTGGACAATGGTGACAATCCACAATGAATTAGAACTTATTGTTACAAACAGGTTTATTCTGTTTATTGTTTCCATATAACATGGCCTGGTGCTTTATATGTTATAACATTTCTCTTGCAGGACTTTTACATGCAATATGAAATCATTTGGATTAAGCAGAGAATTGTGTTTTGAATTCCTACGCAAACAGTCTACTATTGCGAATCTAAGCAGAGGTAACAAAATATTTATTGGTTTTTGAATAATTTTGAAATACCGTAATTAGAAGGTGGTGAGCTGGTAGAATCATTAGAGTGTTTGATAAAATATTTGGTACTCATTTCTTCCAGCATTTTGAGTTCAAATCCTGCCAAGGTCAACTTTGCTTTTTATCCCTTCAGGGTCATTAAAATAAAGTATGGGGGTCAATGTAATTGATTCGTCCCTTTCTCTTAAAACTGCTGGCCTTGAACATTGAACATTGTAACAAACAGATGCCCTATTCAAGAGTAATTTGGTGAACTTGATTACTTATCATCAACATCATCATCATCACTTAATGTCCATCATGTTCCATACTAGCATGGGTGGGACGCTTTCACAAGAGCCGGCCAGGCCAAAGCTTGCACCAGACTGTTTTGGCAGGATTTCTACAACTGGATGCTCTTCCAAATGCCAACCAATTTACAGGGTGTACTGGGTGTTTTTACACAACACCGGTGCAGGTGTATTTATGTGGCACCAGTACAGGTGCTTTTTGCATGACACCAACACGCATGAGTCCTCGAGGTTAGGAATGCTCAACTGGAGAGGGATGCACAGGACAGCCTGAGTGCAAGGACAAAACTACTTAACCACACAGCCATGCCTGCACTTATTTAACATAAAGAACTAATTTTAATTGAATTACAATTTTATTATCAAACAAAAATCAAATGTTTTTATGTTTTTAAATGATATACCTTTTAACATGAAAGACAATTAGATCTTAAATTTGATAAATTATCATGGTCCAAGGTTCAGTCCCACTGCATGGCCCCTTGGGAAAGTGTCTTCTACTATAGCCTCAGGCTGACCAAAGCCTAGTAAATGGATTTGGTACACAGAAACTGAAAGAAGCGGCGAGCTGGTAGAAACGTTACCCTGCCGGGCGAAATGCTTAGCAGTATTTCATCTGCCGTCACGTTCGGAGTTCAAATTCTGCCAAGGTCGACTTTGCCTTTCATCCTTTCGGGGTCGATAAATTAAATACCAGTTACGCACTGGGCTCAATGTAATCGACTTAATCCCTTTGTCTGTCCTTGTTTGTCCCCTCTATATTTAGCCCCTTGTGGGCAATATAGAAATAAGAAACTGAAAGAAGCCTATCATATATGTGTGCGTCTTTGTGTCCACTTCCACTGCTTGACAACTGGTGTTGGTGTATTTACATACCTGTAACTTGGCAGTTTGGCAAATATAACTGATAGAATAAGTACTAGGCTCTAAAAAAAATTAATACTAGGGTTGATACATTCGACTAAAAATTCTTCAAGGTGGTGCTCCAGTATGGCTGCAGTCTAATGGCTGAAACATATAAAGATAAAAAGAAGAGCCTTATTTTGGATCTTTATAATTCATTCTCTGCACAATAGTTTCTTTCCCTTTTCTATAAATTAAATAATTCTTATTTTTTCCTCTTCATTTTTTCAGAAAAACAAAGGTTGTTGAAAGAAAACATCCTGCATTCAAAAGATAACTGAATCCCCAAAATGACCATGGTGCCAAGCAAGTTGTACTAATATATATATATACATATATATATATAATATCTAAGTTCTTCATCTTGCTTTTTTTTTATAAAAGAAAATATAGTTATTCAAATACTTCAGTTCTAAAACCTTTCTTCGACCTTCAATCTGTCAAAAAAAAATCTTATCTATCTTCAGCTTTTTTTCATACTCTCTCTCTTATAATTGTTCTCTTAATGTGAATATTGTTCAGCCACATGGATATTAGTAGCATTTGCAAGTGAATATTGGTATTATTCTTGTAGTACATGTAAACCCAAGTTGAAGTCAGTAGCATAGAAATATGATCAAACTTTTCCCTCTTCTATCGGTATTTCCAAATCAGCCAATTGCAAACACATATGTGTGTGTAAGTCTGTGTTTGTGTTTATGCAAGTGTGTGAGTGCATGTTGATGTGGGTCAGAGCGTGCAAACAGGATAGTCTATGTGTATAATGTGTGCGTACATATATTTAATATATATATATATATATATATATATATATATATATATATATGCATGTATATATGTGTGTGTGTGTGTGTGTGTTTGTTTATAGATATATATATATATATAATATTTGGCATATATTATATATACTATGTGTAAATATATAATATATATATTTATATAATGTATTCATTATATATATGTGTATGTGAGTGTGCATGCATATACATTATATACATGTATGTATATATATCCTTAGATATCTATTTATATACATATATATATATATATCTATATATTTAACATAAATATATTTATGTATGGTAAATAAATATATATATAGTAAATATGTATGTATTTATCTATACACATATATTTGCAAATAGTAAAAGATTACTATACATGCATATGTATGTTCCTCAGTCAAATCGTCCAACCCATGCTGGCATGGAAGGCGGACGTTAAACGATGATGATGATATATATACCTGTATGTGTGTTGATTGTATATATGTGTGCATGTACATATATGAGTGTATAACGTATATAAGTGGCATATATACATACATATATACATACATATATATATACACACACACACACACATATGTAATATGTATATATATGTGAAATATGTGTGCATGCGTCTGTCTTTCTATTTGTATGTATGTATGATTATGTATGTACGCATGTATGTATGTATGTATGTATGTATATCTTTTTTGACATGTTAAACAGTGTCACTTGTTTGTACTTAGTTAACAAAGCATAGCTGTTCCTTCTGATGATTTTGTCATCCCTCTATTATTTTTTGTCTGAGCCTCTCTTTTCTACATTTTACACCTTACTGAATCATCAAACAAAAATGGGAAATATTACAGTAGAAATGACAAATATTTATTGAACATCCATATCATAAACTATGTTTATAACATGTATATTTTATATGCATATCTTATGATTCTATTAAAACATATATGTATATATACATACAATGTGTGTGTATATATATATATATATATATATATATATATATATATATATATATACAATGTTTGTGTATATATATATATAATGTATATATCAAATACGTATATAAAATAACTGTATACATTTATATATATGTATATATGTAATAGTATATAATATTATATATAATGTATACATAGTGTATTTATATATATAATATACATAATATTATATATGCTATGTATATATATATATGTAAATATATATATACACACACAGATATATATGTATATATCTATCTATCTATATATATATATATATATATATATGGAACACATAAAATTAATTGACAGAATTTGTTGTATACAAATATATCTATCGCAATTAGAAATTCATTCATATAAAGTTCTTTCTTGAATTTAGTCCCAATTAGGAATTTTGAATTCTTAATGTCATATATGCAAATAATTGTATAACTGAAACTTACTTGCATAAGTTTGTATATCTTAACTGATGTACAAATATTTTTCAAATATTTTTTCAAAATTATAACAATGAATATTGATAATGACTTATTTTTCAGTGTTTGTACCAATGCAAGACACCACAATACAAATTGTTCTCTTCTTGTATCTATATACTGTTAGTAATAATTTATCATGCAAAACAGCATATGATATCTAATTTAAATATCAAAATGTTTGAGATGAGTTTTTGCTATAAAACTCAAGTATTTTGAAATATATCGCAACTTTAGAAATGAAATTTTTTTTTTTATATAAATATTTATATCTCACTATATTTTCATTAGTTTATCTCTGACCATCATCCTGTTTGTGCACGTAGCACCAGACTAGGTTTATACGAGATTCAAATCTGGTCTGAATCTAGCCTGGTACTATGAATGAGATACTTGATGACAATCTGAGATGAAACTCCTCAAAACATGGTGTAGACGTAAATATTACATTTCTTTTCATCTCTAAAGATGAAGTCAATAGTCCAAACAAATTTATGACATCCAATTTGTTATGAAATTCATAATCTCTTTTGATCATTGGATTAACAAGTTATGAAAAAAAATGCAAAACAAAAAATGATCTCTGGAGATGGATTTTATTTATTTTATTTTATTTTTTGGCTTTCTTTTGGTTTATTTAAAAGTTACCTTGTTAATAGTGCAAACAACACTATTTTCTTTCAGCTGAGGCAGCTATATGGTGTTAAACTGTGATATAACTAGATCTGAAGAAAAGTGTGTGCACATAAGAGTTATGTACATGTCTATACATGCAGTTAAAACTATCTCCAGTTACATGTTTAATAAACATGAAGATGTCATTAAACTGGAATGGAGAATATTTATAGAAATAATATCTAAAATATGTAAATATCTTGGTGAGATATATTATATTATATTATATTTATATATTCAGAATTTCAAAACTCTATTAAATTCTATTTTTTGTTTGTTTGTTTGTTTTGATTTAACCTTGTTTCACTTTCTATTTCCTCCTGACTTACTTAACTGATCATTTCTCTAATGGTTTGAGTATCAGCCCAATCTATAAAGATACTGATATTGTAGTTCTGTTTTGTTGATATTTTGATGAGATTCTGAATACAAAGTAATCTATGAGGCTAAATGAAAATCAATAGCAGCAGCTAATAGATTGTAATACAACTTAGATTGATTAACCAGCAAATAGATTTTTCAACAGAAATATCTTAAACTTTATCAAACATGTATGAAATATATACATATTATTTGCACTTTTTAATGATGTTGAAATTATTTCAGAAAAAGGAAAGCTAAGGCATTGCAATTAAACATAAGCGTAGAACAGTTACATTAGACCAACATTCAGTTTCATAAAACTGATACATGGAACATGGACGTTAAATGATGATGTTGATGATGATGATGATGATGATGAATTAAGCAATCGGTAGTAAATTGCAAGTCACATGCAGATGTCTTGTGTTTAGTGTGCATTATGCAATTTTAATTACAAATATACACTTCTATGTGTGTTTTTTTTCTTCAATTATTTAGAATCATCATATGCAGCTCTTTATAGCACATAACAAGTGCACGCACACACACACACACACACACACACACACTCATACACACACACATATACAAGCACGCATGCATGCAAACACACACATACGAGTACACACATGCATAGTAAAACTTTTCTTATTAGGAATAGAATCTAAGCAGGAATTTAAAACTGCCTTATAATTTTATTATCCCACTTCACAGGGGCAAAATAATAATAATAATAAAAATAATAAAATAATAATAATAAAAAAAAAAAATTAGATAACAGTATTGATTCTGTGGTTTTATTAGTGACTGTTAGCTGTTGATATATGTCAGTGAGTGAATGTTGTAATAAGTTCAATTTCAACCCATTAGTTATTTGATCTTTAAGCAACTATTTAGTTGGTTATGGCAGCATATCTGTAGCTGTTATTGTTACTGTTATTGTTTATTATCATAAATGACTAATTAAAACTGGCTGTGTCCCCAGATTTCTCAACCGGAGAAATCATTAACAAAGTTGCTGTTTCCATACAAATACTTGTTCAACTTATAAAATAAATTCTGTTTTGTGTCCTTATTCTCAACATAAACATTTACTAAATTTAATAATTAAAAATGTAAAGAAGAGTAAATATTCCTGTGTTTGATACAGTGAAGGACAACAACAACAACAACATCAGGTTAATGAGAACGAGCTGAAAACCCTAATTAAATTAGGTGAAAAATTAGACATTTCAAAGAACATTGATTATAAATTAGAATGATAAATTATATGAAAAAATTGTTTTATAGTAATAAAAAATATGTTTTACAACTTTTAATCTTTAAAAACCAAATGGAAGAAATTTGTGATATCAATTCAATGCAAAACAGAAAGTAATTGTTAAATGGAAGAAAGAGGAATATGTTGTGGAAAAAAAAAAATTGTGTTTAAAGGAAAAGGAAATTTAACAAGAAGAAAGTTCCTGATTTACAAAAATGATTTCTGAAAAGCTCAACTTTTTTTTTTTAATAAAGAACATTAAAGCTGAAGATATATAACATTGCTGAAAATTTAATTAAAAAGTGGAACAATCAATGTTATCTATATTGATGACTGAATACATGAAGTTTGACCAATTTCTCTATATAATTATCCACAGATTTAAAAAGGACATTTCTTTCTTTCTTTTTGTATTTTTGTTTTTGTTATTATGAAGTCTATTTTAACAGGCTTTCATAAAATTTTTGTTGTTCTGCGAGAGTTATTGACTCTACAGAATGTCATCACTACTTGACCTTATAAAACACTATTAATGGAAGTGACATGTTGCAATATTGATAGACACTTCAGCCAGATGCTATGGTACCTTGTGGCTCTTAATTCAAATCTTACAAAAAAACTGGAAATACAATTACATTGATGAAAATATCAGAAAGTGAATGTATGCAACTACAGCACAAATGAAAAAAAAATTAAAAATTAAAAATTAAAAAAATAAAATAAAATATTTAAAAAATACTTTATCTGTGTGACATTTCTAAAGATATTGAGGATTGAAAAAAATTCTAAAAATAAAAAAATGCTGTAGTAAAAACAGATTAAAATATAAAAAAATATTAAAAATTCATATTAAAAAATATGATTGGGTTTAATAAACTGTTTCCATTTAACCCTTTCTCTTGATAAACTAAATCAATATATTAAATTAAATATCACTGGACTAATTCACATATATCCGGAAATGGAAGACTGTTTCTTCTGACCCAGTGCTGGTGGTCAACATTTTTATTATGAAAGAAA
>NC_069000.1:13837586-13851615 GCF_001194135.2 Octopus bimaculoides
CACACACACGTTTTTAATGATATTTGCAATCATTTTTTTTTTCAATGTTTTATAACTTTATAGTTGAAATATATAAATACATATAAATTTGAAAATTAAAGATAACTTTATTTTAGGTAAAAATAAAAAAGAAATTGATATTTTCTTCTTTCAAATTCCCTGAATGTTAAACAATAGGCTGATATCAAAATATTCAAATACTAAGAGTGAATGTGGACCCTTTCAGGTATATGTATTTAATGAAATTAACTACTATCCCCTTCAAGGAAACCCGAGTACAACTATGATTCATACTCGTCTGTATTGACTTTTAAGGTTTTTTTATCAAGACACTACTCCCTCCCCACTGTATTGGATTTTCTGCTCTTCTAAAGGGCAATTGTAGGTGCATTTTTAAATATATCAGTCAAAAACGTATATGATTTAAAACAAATACATGTATTTGTCTATATTTTTTTTTGATGAAGTATGTAATAGCAAAAATAATAATAATAATTACAAGTACTATCATCATTATTGTTGTTCTTTTGTTTTCAGACTTTATCATTATTATTATTATTATTATTATTTGATGAAATTTCTCAGCTTATTTTGCTGGGTATGATGGAAAGTGTCAGCTGTCCACAGCCAGTAGACTAAGGTGACACCTGTTTACTGATATCATGCTTCAAGAACCTTGCAGAGAACTCTTACAGTTCAACACAATGATGATTTTTTTGTAGGTGTTCTATCTTTACATTTGTGTGGAGGCGCAATGGCTCAGTGGTTAGGGCAGCGGACTCGCGATTTCGATTCCCAGACCGGGTGTTGTGAGTGCTTATTGAGCGAAAACACCTAAAAGCTCCACGAAGCTCCGGCAGGGGATGGTGGCGAACCGTTCTGTACTCTTTCACCACAACTTTCTCTCACTCTTACTTCCTGTTTCTGTTGTGCCTGTAATTCAAAGGGTCAGCCTTGTCGCACTGTGTCACGCTGAATATCCCCGAGAACTACGTTAAGAGTACACGTGTCTGTGGAGTGCTCAGCCACATACACGTTAATTTCACGAGTAGGCTGTTCCGTTGATCAGATCAACTGGAACCCTCGACATCGTAAACGACGGAGTGCCAACAATAATCTTTACATTTGTACCAATCTTTTTGAGTTTTGTCGGTTGAGTGCTAATACTTCAAACGTGTAGTAACGCCGTGCGCATGCGTAGTCTCACGCGGTTCGGCAAAAAGAGATCCGATAGAATAAGTACTAGGCTTCCAAAGAATAAGTCCTGGGTCGATTTGCTCGACTAAAGGCGGTGCTCCAGCTTGGCCGCAGTCAAATGACTGAAACAAGTTAAAGAGAGTAATTACGTAAAAAAAAAAAACGCAAGTGACATGAGTTATTTCCCTTACCTCAATTTTCTATTATTACGTTTTTAATTTAATTGACGTAAGTCACAAAGTGATTCAAAGGTTTCGTGCATTGGTCTCCATGAAACCTTTTCCTTTTCTTTATCATAAAAATATAGTAAACTGATCCGAGTCAATAAAATAAATTTACATAGAATAGAAGTTTGAAAAGAAGTGCATGTATTTCCGGAATGAAGTTTAAGTTGCGACTGACGATCAATTGTTATGTTAGATAAAATAAATAAACAGAAATGATGAGATGCAAAATATATTTGAAAATAAGTTAATTAAGATACTTAGGAAAGAAAACAAAAGAGATATTTTTACTACTTAACATTCAGATTTCCTTGTCAAGTGTATTGTTTATTTATTCACATTGTTTTGAATTAATCGTAAATTATCTTGTAGTTTCAAGACTTCAATGATACGTTTGAGTATTTTTAGCATGACATTGTGGCCTAGGTGTGAGAGGTTGGGTGTGGTCAGTTTAACATAAAACTGGCAGAATATTTTCGCCAGATATGACCGGATTAAATGATAAAGAGTTAAGCAATTTGATTAAGAGAGAATTATTGTTTATTAAATTAACACTCAAAACAGTCGTGACCAAAAGTTTGGAACGTATTTTTTTAAAAATTAAAATTATTATGCCCAAGTACAGTTCTCTTCAAATATGTACAACATATATATATGAGCATTTAATATAAAAATTCTAATTTTCAGACCAATGTTTCAAACTTTTGGCCATGACTTTAAGCTAGTGAGGTTTTAGCAGTTAGCTTTCTAAAATTCTAAGGCAGTAGTTCTAATATTTTTGTTCCAAATTCCAAGGAAATGGTTGATTAATTTTTGTACTCTCCTACAATAAAGAGTGTGATGAACTGGTACCCATTCAGTGGAGAGTGTTGTAATTTCAGTCATTTATACACCATAACAACTAAGTTTAAACTCCACCTTTATGAGTCTTAGGTCTCATGACACAAATAAGTCTAAGTCTACCAAAGTAATATTACATCTGAAGATGAAAAAAAGGTAAATTTTCTTATAATTAATTTATTGTTGTTATAATTATTATTATTATTTATTGAACTACGTACTGTACTGTAGTATACTATAATTGTTGGCACTCTTAATAAGACAGGGCTAGTTATTATGTTTTTTAATCTGAAAAGTAATTTTAATGTGTGTATGTATATATATGTGCGTGTGTGTGTGTGTGTGTATATAAATGTGTATGTGTGTGTGTATATATATGTATATGCATGGCTGTGTGGTAAGAAGCTTGCTTACCAACCACATGGTTCTGGGTTCAGTCCCATTGTGTGGCACCTTCGCATATGTCTTCTACTGTAGCCTCTGGTCATCCAAAATTTTGTGAGTTGATTTGGAAGATGGAAACTGAAAGAAGCCCATTGTATACGTGTGTGTGTGTGTGTGTATGTCTTTGTCCCCATCATCACTTGACAACCGGTGCTGGTGTGTTTATGTCCCCATACCTTAGTTTCGCAAAAGAGACCAATAAAATAAGTATTAGGCTTATGATATGTCTTTGTCTCGATTTGTTCAACTTAAAGACCTTCAAGGTGGTGTTCCAGCATAGCCACAGTCAAATGATTGAAACAAGCAAAATAATAAAAGAATATACACATATAATTAATGAGAGAGAGAGGGAAGATGGAATATATGAGAATCTTTATTGATCACTACAATCATTTCAACCCATCCTGCATTGATTACTCACAGGTGGGATACTGCACAACAGGTTGAGGTGTATCCCACTTGCAAGAAATTGTAGTAATCAATAAAGATTTTCATATATTCCATCTTCCATCTCTCTCATTAATTATATACCCAACGAACACTGAACCAGTGAATGTGCTTTACCAACAAGCAACCAGGTACAAGTCCAGGCAAGTTTGTTTATGGTAGACTAGCAGTCACCCATGCATACCAGCCTCCCGCCTCCATGCCATTGATCTTATCCAAGGGAAAGGCAAAGGCCGACACGCCTTGGCACCAGTGATGCCACAACTCATTTCTACAGCTGAGTGAATTAGAGCAACATGAAATAAGGTGTCTTGCTCTACATGTTACATTGTAAATTGCAGCTTTCCTCTAGTATTCATTTGTCTTTTATGGCTGCTGAAGTGGACTAAGGTGTTATAATGGAGGCAGTTGTAGGAATGTGTAGTTGAAAAGCTACTCCAAGTGTAACTAACAAAAGATAAAACAGGCATTATTAGTAAATAGTTGAAAACATGGAGGACATTTTTACTCATTTAACCATGTTTTGTAAGAAGGTATAACAATATCTCCAGTATCATAGTGAATACTTGGTCATCAATTTTGGAGATTATGGAGATGTACTTTTTGTTGTCATTACATTTCAGACAGCAAGCAGGCAGAATTGTTTGCATGTCAAAGTGCTTGGCAGTATTTCTTCCAGCTCTTCATGTTCTGAGTTCAAATCCTGCCAATCCTTTTGGGTTTGATAAAATAATTATCAGCTGAGCACTAGGGTTGATGTAATGAAACTGCTAGAGAGTATATAAGACAGCAAACTTTCAGCATCTCTGCACCTCATCCATCTTTGTGAAAACTTCAAGACTTTTTAATGTTGCCAAGTAAATTGTTAGCAAGTTGGGCAAAGCACTTAACAGCATTTCATCTGCCTTAACATTCTGAGTTCAAAATTCTGCAAAGGTGAACTTTGCCTTTTGTCCTTTGGGAATTGATAAAATAAGTACCCATCACCACACAAATTTCAGGCCTTGTGCCTATATAATAAAAAGGAATATTGTCAGCTCATTCTCACACTTTCACTTTCATTCTAATCACACACACCTGCACATCCAATCTCCTTTCACTCTCCCAATCTCTATCCACCCACACTTTCAGGTTCTTGGATCCCCATCACCCTTCTGTTCACCTCAGACTTTGATAGTCCACTGAGATACCTCATTGTTGTTATTTTCATCTCTTCCCAACAGCCACATTATGTAGGTGTTGGACAGGAGTGTGTATTTCACCTCTCCATTTCATAATTTTTATGAACTGGATTGACATATGTAGTCATTGCAGAAGTGGTATCACAATTGGTAGGTGTAGGATTGGTCAGCTGATATTTACAGATGACATGCTGCTGCTTGGTTCATCAGGTGATCTCCAGCAAGCACTGAATGGGTTCAGTACCGAGTGTTGCTACAAAGATGAGAGTTAGTGTTGTGAAGACTGAGACATTGACCCTCTCAAGAAAGTCTTCCCAGTGCATTCTGCATATTAGTGGAGAAGTTTGTGGTGGGAAGTAGGAGTTTATGTTACTTGACAGGGTGCATGGCTCAGAGGTCAGGGAGTCTCTCCAGGTCGAGCTGCTACTTGTTAGCATTGAGAAGTCACAGCTCTAGTACTGCAGACATGTGATTAGAATGCCACAGGAAAGAACCATAAGAAATATTCTTGAAGCCAAGCCAACTGGCAGGAGACCTCAGGGTAGGTCACAGATGAGATGGTTGAGTAATATCCATACTCTCAGTTGGTCATGCTTGAGAAAGTCTAATGATACTTGTTTCTGATAAAACTATGGTGAAGGTGCCTTAGGGCTCTACTCCAACAACTCTCCTAGGTGGCAAAAACAGGTAAATGGATGAACTACCAGGCTCAAGGTGAAAAATAGATGTTAATTGTAATGCCATCCATTGAAAGAGGGACTGTGTTCTCACTTAATCTAGCTTAACAGACTGAATACAGCATGATTAACTTATCGAAACAATATCAAACCATAACAAAAATGAAAACAGTAAGAGAGATGATTTGTAATTTTATTAATGAGTATTATTAAATGTTCATATATCTTGTGAATTTCCTGTATATTTTGTATGAATGTTATTTCTTAGTACATTTATATGGTTCATGGTCTCAGTAAGTACAGCACGGATAGTATTTATTTCCATTGGAGTCAAATGATTCAGCTGAAGAGAGAGAGAGAAAAAAGAAAAGGCATCATAAATAAGAAACATCTCAATCATGTATCAAAAGGAAGCATTATTGTAAGAGTTTTGTGGTTTTAAAACTTTTGTGTAATCCATCCTTTTTGACAGGTCTTGTTCTTTATCCTAACTTTCTAACAATCATCCTCACCCAA
This sequence comes from Octopus bimaculoides, assembly GCF_001194135.2. Classification (NCBI taxonomy): domain Eukaryota; kingdom Metazoa; phylum Mollusca; class Cephalopoda; order Octopoda; family Octopodidae; genus Octopus; species Octopus bimaculoides. The sequence goes on from NC_069000.1 coordinate 13,843,113, forward strand.
CTAGCTTGGTAAGGGTGTCAGTTTAGTCACTGTTGACCAAACAAAGCAACAGGTTGTACTAGATTACATGTTACCAGTGGCACTCTGGTACAAAATAGTAAAATAAGGATGGATCAACTCAGCAATGGTCACAATTATGGAACATGGAACTATAGAAATGCACAAGTTGGTGACCAGGCAGGCACACTGTAAATCTACTTTCGGAGAGATGGATTTCTAGTTTGATCCAGAGCATCTGTCTAGCAGAGTTGTAGTCAGAGCTCCTTGGCTGTGATGATAGCAACCTATCTGCACTGTCCAGATACATTGTGGATAAGACTAGGAAGACAAAGGTTAAGGGAGTTCACTCATCATCATCATTTAATGTCCATTTTTCCATTGGAATAAAATCATAATTAACTGATACTCCTGTGTTTTCTTTTACCCAAAGCCCCACCGTAGAAATTAGCATAGCAATTACCGACTCTATATACAATAAATTATGCAAAGAGTTACCTTAGCATGTGTGGCATCACTTTTGATGAAAGTATCAATACTGCTTCGTAATTTTGCTTTGCGCAAGTCCCAGATGTCTTTAATAAGAGTTCGTAGTTCATCAGCTTTGGGGATGTCTTCAGGAGCACTGAAACATGAGTAAAATCACTTATTAACCATAGTTATGTTTGCTATTTAACCCTTTTGCTACAATATTTTGTTACTATTAATCTTGAAAATAACGAAGAATTTAGTAAAATAACTGTCATTATTAAGTTGATGGTTTAAAAAGGCAGTGAGCCAGCAGAATCTTGAGCAGCATTTCATCTGTCTTAATGTTTGGAGTTCAAATTCCACCAAGGGTGACAAAATAAGTACCAGATGAATACTAGGTTCAATGTAATAGACTTACCCACTACCTTGAAATTGCTGGCCTTGTGCTAAAATTCAAAACCCTTATTAAGCTGATGTTTAGAATATAAGAGAGGGTACCAAAAAGTTTCTGGCTTTAAGGGTATCGTGAAAGGCCTGGTTGGAGGCCCAACCTTCCAAGTTCTTTTACAGGGCTTAGAAAAACTGAAGGACTCCTGCAATAAGTGTGTGAATCTGAGAAGGGAATATGTTGAATAAAATCATAATCAAATGATCCTTTTGTATTTTCTTTTACTCAGAGCCAGGAATTTTTCAGCAACCTCTCATAATAAACATTAACTTTTGATGAGATGTTTTTAGATCATTTTAAAAACAGGTAGCTTGTACCATAAAACCTGGAGCTGTCTTATCAAAAGAGATAAGAGGCACAAGAGAGATTGAAGTGCAAGATACACTCATTCAGGACTATGACTTCTGTTGCTATTATGTTAAACTGTTGTATGTCCAAAATTGGCCAAATGCGTTTTATTTTTTCAATATTTAATTTTGCTTGCAATAGCCAGTTCTTTTGGTCAAAGCATCGTATCTCCAGCTGCTTCAGCTGCCAAGATATCAAAATTGTCAAAGTGTAGTACAACGGTTTAGCATTTTTTTTTTGTTTGTTTTGCAAGTACTTGGTGACCCTGTCAGCACAGGTACCACTTAAAAACACCCAGTCCACAACATTTCAGGGGAAAATTGCATTATGCTCTTTACTGATTTACTTAGGTTTCCTTACAAACATTTCCTATAACTCTAGATGCACATAAAATTGCACACTAAAATGTTCAACATGAACCCAAAGTGACTTACTTTTTGAGCAGAAGTTGTGTTATTTCAATGTAATATCGAGATGGCATTTTTGTGAAGAGTCTGCTCTCGAGCTCTTCTTGTTTTTTCAAATTAAGGTCATCTGAAACATGTCAAAAGTAAACTTCCAAGTGAAATTTTGATCAGTAAGAATTTAAAGTATGAAGTTATTAAATAACATACAAGGGTATGTATGTGCATACACACATATTATATATATATATATATATATATATATACATACACACACACATATATATCTATGTACATCTATACCTACATACATACAAATATATGCACCCACTACACTCTCGGAGTGGTTGGCGTTAGGAAGGGCATCCGGCTGTAGAAACTCTGCCAGATCAGATTGGAGCCTGTTGCAGCCATCTGGTTCACCAGTCTCCAGTCAAATCGTCCCAATGTTTGCAATAATTATCTTTATTTTGGGATTAAAATGTGTTTTCCAAATCATGATCTCTACCTGTTTTGGCTTTATAAAATTCTAAAACTTCAAGTGATTTTGATGTAAATTCTAGGTAATAAATCTATAAGATACTTCAGGATATTGGAAAGGCAGAGAGGTACCAGTCTCATTATAAAATAATGTTGAGATGAAGCTGAAGTTTTAAAAAATATCAAATAAAAACTTTTGGTTGCAGAAGTAATTCACTAACATTAAGTTTGTCCTCATCAGTTCCAAATATCGGATTTAGTAGAACACACTTTCAGTAACCAACAGTGAAATTAATCAATTCCTTCTGAGGGCCTTTTAGCCTCATGCAGAAGCAATATCTTTGCATCAAGCAGATTTATCTCATTGAAATTTGAAACAATAATGTGTTATCTGGGTAAATACTGTTAAAGAAAAAGTATTTTACTGGATAAAGCCATCAGGCTTTTCATAATAAAATTCTTAACCTTAGTTCTTTTTTTTTAAAGGAAAAACACAATTTTCCACCTTATATTACTTACTAGTCAGTGTTTTGTATTTGAGGTTATAATAATCTAATGTTCAGTGTAAAAAAAGAAAAAAAATTCTCGATAATCTTTTAATAAGATTAATACAGAGAAAGAGAAAAGATACACGGTTTTTATTCTGAAGGCAATGAAGTGGTAACTTGAAAAAAGTTTGTAAAAATTTATTTCAAATCAAAGGGTTTGTTCTAATTATTTAGATTTGCAGCAGATATGCCCAACCTATATCAGAAAAGAAAAAAAATAATCTAAAATATATAAAAATACAAAAAGTTATTGTATCAGCATGTTGATATCAACAGAGAAATCCTTTACCTATATTCATCCATGCTGGAGGAATAATTCGACCACGGCATCTCTGTTTTAGATTCACTGCTAACCACAAAGGAACCGAAGTTGGTATTCCAGCTTCAAAAGGACCAAAATCGCCCTATGTAGATAAAAAGAGGGAAAACAAATAATACACAATGCTCCAGTATATGATATCTAGCAGACTGAGCAAGGCATGTACAACCTTTGTCGACAAGCAGATCGCATGAGAAATGGCTCGTCGTCAGGCGGGCCACACTACAAATAAAACTCAAGATAATTTTTCGTCGGCGTGCCATTTAGAAAGTCACACGGGCCACAGTTTGCCCAAGACCAGGAGTCGGGGAACTTCTTTAACTAATTACCCCACAATATATTTATTTAAGCCGACGTTAAACCCTTGATTTGAAAGGAAGTAAATCATAGATGTTTTTAATTCAAAAGGTTTATTGAGTCTATTTTATTACACGTCCAAATTACATTGGATGCCAGAAGAAAAATAGCTATCGTAACAAGGAACACATTTTTATATACATATATAATTTTACTTATGTTTAATGAATCTTTATTACCTCCAAGATTTTCATTTTTACCCCACTAGGGGTAATTTAACCCGGTTCACCGACTCCTGCTCAGGGCTGTTTTTGCGGGTTTTCTCAATTAAACATGCTGGAGCACATTAGAGTTATCTCCCGTCGAATTTATTATTTAAATACTTAGAATTTACATAAGCAGCAAAACTGTTTCATTAAGACATGAGTTCATAAAATATGTCAACATTGGATTTAAAATCAATCGTTAGTAATGACAATAAAGGGCCCACATAAGTAAGTTGGCGAAGGTAAAGAATATGCACGCCACCCCGTTTTCGGCGTAACCCAACAGCCGAAAAAGGATGGTGTGCGTACACGCTTTACCGTCGCCAGTAAATTTACGAAATTATAACATTTTAATGGCTTTCAGAAAACAAATTTAGTAAATATATAAAAAAAAAAAAAAATTACTTATTTTTTCTCATTTAATTTCCTTTTAAAAATTATTTAAATATTCATTTATTTATTGATTGCTAAGTTGCTGGAAACGAGTATTTCTTCAATAGAGGAAAAAGAGAAAAACGCTCATCTTGTCAACAAAAAAATCCGGAGAATAATCTAGAAAAACAAAACAACAACGATCGACTTACTTGGATTAAATAAATATTAGAATATGTAAAATTAGGCTCAAATGAAATTAGTTCCTTCTCCGCAAGAAATTCTATTTCTGCAGGCGACATATGGACAGCAACACCTGCCATTGTTTGTTTAAGTTAAATTTTCGCGGCAAATTTTGATCTTCCGGTTTAAGGAGAACAACGAACATATAAATTTTTTCGTAGCAAATTCGCTCCCATAATTTTCAAAAAAAAATAAAATATTCTTTAAATTTTATTTAATCTAAAAAAAAAAAAAGTAATAAATATAAAATGCATATGGAGACCATTGGAAACGCAGACACGTACCTATTATATGTAGCTTTTACTATACTACTAATTACATCGAGCCAATGAAAACATCAACACGCTCGCTTTATTTGCTAGAAATAGCAACCATATTTCGATCGAACCACGGCTGAATGTCAACGATAACAACAACAAAAGAAATTTTAAAAAGAAATTAAATATTAAATGATATAGTCATAAACACACTGTCTGGAGAAAAAAACTGACAATTACGACTGGAATACCTTTGAACGAAGCCGACTTGGGTTATCAGTAAAAATATACTATAACATTCAAAACGATCAAGATTTGTAAATCCTTGACATGAGTATGTCACTACTAAAAATAAACATCGTGTCCAATATACAATTACTTGGCAAACATCACCGATCATTGGTGAAATGCCAAATAATGACAAGTTTTTCATCAGAAATAAAATAAGCTAAGGTTCCATATAAAGAAACGAGAATCTTTTAGTAATTATAATTGAGTTTTAGTATTCGAGAGTGGCTTCCCTTTAAAAACAAACTACTAAATCTCAGCCTGTAATGGCGAACTATTTTGTCCATTCGTCCAAATGTACGAGACATTGGATATTTTCTGCCTCTCGGATTCCTCACTATAGCAGTAATCAACATCCAAGATTAAGTTCAAAGCGATGTCATTCGTTGGTATGTATCAGCGGCAATTTCTTTTGTTTTACTAACCTAGTTATCTAATTGACTTGGCAGTAAGTTTCGGCGAACCGAATCGGCCGTTCTTGTTCAGATTCCTGGTTTCATTAACATCAGTCACATGTTAAATATAGCTTTTCGTGTTGCCCGTTGGGTTCTAAAAATATCTTACACATTACAGCAACTGAACTGTGGTCAAAATCGAATGTGAGCAAACCAAAACAAATGCTTTTTATGAATGGAGAACAAATGGATAAATATTCATTGGTTTTCTGTGTTATCGCTGTCGCACCTGCGACCGGCTTGTTTGGCTTATCGGAACTTCTGTGGGTGCGGCCGAGTATTAATTGGTTTGTTTAGGTTGAAATTCAGTTTGTTTTTTATTATATATATATATATTGATGGTTTCTTATTAGGAAACCAATAGATTTTATGGTACGTTGTCGGTTGAAACAATATATTCGTGTATAAAATTTTATACTATATGTTCTATTTCTTGCATCTTACTTCTGATATATTTCTTATTATTTCTTCTTACGTTATATCTTCTTATTTCTTATGTTTGACGGCTTATGTTGTATATCTTATATATGTTCATCGAGGGGGTGTGATATGTTGAGTCGTTAACCCACAGCGTTTTTATTCTATAACTAATATTTATATATATATATATATATATATATATATATGCACACACAGACATGTATGTATATAATAAATTATGCAATATTTTTCAATAGTCTGAGATCAAATAACAAAAAATGAGGTAAAACGGCCGGAGATTAAATAAGAAAAAGTGTTTAATTCCACTCAATAACAGTTTATTAAATAGTCGAAATTGAAATAAAATATGAGAAATGTTTCAACTGCTTTCAATTCTTTTCAAAGGCAGGTGGTTTTAAGAAATTGTTTCTCAAGGCTAAATCTTTCTCACAAGGTGACCAAGTGAATCTAAACAGCGAGTTCAAAATGAAATTAGAACTTTCCCATCTTCGAAATTTCGATTTCCATCAGTATTCTGCGAGGTGACTCTCAAGCAATTGTTCTTTTGTACCCTTCGCTGTCCTGATCAACCTTGACCTCATTATCTTCGACCGTCCCACAATATTTTGAATGTGAGTTTCAATGACAGGAGCAACAAAATACTGATTCACACAACATAATGCTTTTAGCCCATCAATTTCATTGATATTAGTTTCAAATTTTGGAACAAGGCCAGCAAGTTTGTGGGGAGGGCGTAAGCTAATTATATCGATCCCAGTTTTCAACTGATACTTATTTTATCAACCCCGAAAAGTTGAAAGGCAAACTCGACCTCGGCGGAATTCGAGTTTAGAACACGGAATTCGAGCCTAACCCTAAGCATTTTTCCAGCGTGCTTTACGATTCTGTCAGCTCGCCGCCTTTTCACTTTCACTAATATTGCCGTACACAGTCCAACTGTTCTCACCATATCACTTTACAAGGTACAATAATCTGCTAGGTTATTGGCATCAAGTTAAGAAAAGCAAGCTTTGTTGAATATTTTCTTAAAGGTCACATATAATAACAACAATTAGCAGCGAGTAGTTACGCAGTTGGTCGACTGGTTCTGGTTAATCAATTGTAAGTCTTTTGCAAGTCTTCAATCTCCTAGAAGCATCTTTCCTGAATTGTATTTCCTCTTCCCATGCATAAATCCTTCCTCATTCTGAAATACAAACAAAGGATAAGGCATGGAGACCATTGGTTCTAGAATCCATTTGTCCAACCATATCGAACTTCCTCACGCAGAAATCTCTGATAGTGTTGAATCAGTTTGCTTCTGCACTTTAAGTCATTGTTAATCCGATGATCCAAGATCTGTAATATCTTTAAGGCGGCGAGCTGGCAGAAACGTTAGCACGCCGGGCGAAATGCTTAGTGGTATTTCGTCTGCCGCTACGTTCTGAATTCAAATTCCGCCGAGGTCGACTTTGCCTATCATCCTTTCGGGGTCGATTAAATAAGTACCAGTTATGCACTGGAGTCGATATAATCGACTTAATCCGTTTGTCTGTCCTTGTTTGTCCCCTCTGTGTGTAGCCCCTTGTGGGCAGTAAAGAAATAAGAAACGTTAGCTCGCCGGGCGAAATGCTTAGCGGTATTTCGTCTCCGTGAGTTTACTGGTCGGACGTGTTATTACTAGCTGCGATTTATTTTAGTATAACGCCACTATTGTTTGGTGGGCGTTGCTGAGATGGAGAAAATGAAGACGTATGCAGCAGCGACGGGGAGTCGAGCTTCCGTCGTCCCAGGCCTGCTGAAGCAATATGAAATACATTGGAATGAAGACATGGCTGAGAAAATTGGAAAATATAAAGAAATGATAAAGAAGGAGGGGCCAAACGTAAAGTTTGCCCTATCAGAGGAGAAAAAAATGGAAATTGGAGTCGTGGAATATAAATCCTTTCAAGGAAAAATAGAAGAATAGAGAGTGCAACGAAGGAGGAGGTGGAGGAGCGTTTGAAGGAATTGCAAGAAGATGTGTTGTTTTTTACAAGAGGCAAGACATACGCGTCTGTAGAGATCACATTTGTATCGGAGGAGGCAGCAAAGAAATACGCCAATAAGACGCTAGCTAAAGGAAATCGGATGCTCTTTCCCAATAAGTTGGGTAGACGTCCAACGTGGATTAGAGTGGGTAGGATCCCACCGAAAATAGAGTTGGAATAGGTAATGGCAGCAGTTTTTCCTGAAAGAGAAGGAGAAGATGTAAGGACAATTATGATAAGCAGAACCCAACAATTTATTTGTTCGGGGTCTGGATTGAATGTGCTTTTTATAGCAAGTCAGAAAGTTTACAGTGACATACCAGAGACACTGGAACTGCCTAACGAGGACAAACTTGACATAATGTTGGAGGGGAGACCTCCAAAGTGCTACGAACGTGGCAAAAGAGGTCACATTAGAAGAAGGTGCCCAGAAATAATAGAAAACAAAGAAATGGAAACGCAAGAAGGCGTGATAGAGGAGAGGAATCAGTCACAGGAAGAAGAGCAGAGAGCTGATTTCGAGGAAGCTAAATCAACGAAGAGAGAAAGGAGGAGCTCATCGCCGAAAGTCGAACAAGGGAAAAAATACAAATCACAGGATCAAGTGGGATCACTGAGGAAAGACGATAATAGCAGCAGAACATTACCACAGAACCATACAATCTCACAATCGCACAGACAGAGATATACAGATGCATAAACACACAGACATACATACACTCGGAAGCGTAGAAGATAACGCAGAGTTGCAGAAACCTAAAAGCACAGAACCTGAAAACACAGACACAACATGCAGACCCACAGACAGATAAACACACACATATACAGTTACAAAGAAATATAGAAGAACAAACGCATGG
>NC_069000.1:13851986-13853882 GCF_001194135.2 Octopus bimaculoides
ATGGTGAACTACGAGGAAATAAAAGACTATATAAAATGGTGAGTAGTTTTATTTTGGATAAATTATTGAGATAATTTTGAAAAGTACTATCGGAGACTGTGAAAGGAACTATTAAGAACTGTTGAAATAATTGAAATAACGCGGCCGCCCCGGGGTGGGGTTGGGGTGGCCGTCCCATCATCATCATTGTTTAATTTCATTGTTCCATTCTATCATGTGTTAATTCTCCTCGCATGTGTGTATTGTCCCATCTGTGTTTAGCCCCTTGTGGATAATAAAGAAATTGGTATTTCGTCTGTCTTTACGTTCTGAGTTCAAATTCCGCCGAGGTCGACTTTACCTTTCATCCTTCGGGATCAATAAATTAAGTATGAGTTGCGTACTGGGGTCGATCTAATCGACTGGCTCCTTCCCCCAAAATTTCGGGCCTTGTGCCTAGAGTAGAAAAGATTTGTAATATCTTTACTGGAGAGAGCTTTGAGTTAGTTCAGTTGGAACGGTCATAAAGTGACAAAATTCTTTGGTTCAAAGACAGAAGCTTGTCCAACAAGAAATTGTATCAATTAAATTTCTTATCGTTGGCCTTTCACTTTGGGATGTTAGGTTTCTGTTTCTTCAGCCGTTAATGGAAATTCAATTCGGAAGCAACATGAAATACACGAATTAAATTTTGCTTGGTTATAAAACGTTTTTAATATATTGATTACCTAACTATCAAGTGTTGGCACAAACAAGCTTAAACAAATTTTGGCTTCTATGCAACACCATAACCATTAGGCTACTGGGTCGATAAAATATGTAACAGTTGAGCAATGGGGTCGATGTAATCGATTCCTTTCCTCCAGAATTGTTGGCCTGGTACCCCAAAATGAAACAATTATTTGGCGTGAAAAAGGTGTCGATCTGGCAGAATTGTTAGCTTGCTAGACAAAATGCCTTGCGGTATTTCTTATGGTTTTACGTTCTGAGATGAAATTCCACAGAGGTCGACATTACCTTTCATCCCTTCGAGGTCAGTAAAATAAGTTCCCGTTTTCACTGGGGTCGACGTAATTGACTAGGCATTTCACCTATAATTGAGAGGATTATTATAAGGTGGCAAGCTGGCAGAATTGTTAGCGCGTCGGAGAAAAAGCTACACAATATTTCATCCGGCTTTTTACGTTCTGAGACCAAAAGCCACCGAGGTTCACTTTTACCTTTTGTCCTTTCGAGATCGATGAAATACGTACAAGCTGAGCACTGAGGTCGATGTAATCGACTGCCCTCTCCTTTGGAAACTGCTAACCTTGTGCCAAACATTATAAATGTTTATAGTAATTGACTGGAAATCAATACAGTTCAAAAATAAGCGTGAAAAGTTAGTTCGGTGGCGTTTGCAGTTGGCAGTTTTCTTGATAATTTTTCTCCGTTAGCGAAATATTGACCGATATATCATATATGCTCCCCATCCTCTTTATTTTTCAGATTCCTATGTTTTCAACAACGGAAGTTGCGATTTGGGATGGAAGGGAAGAAAACTAGCTTTTTAAACATTTTAATTTACTTCAGTGGATGCGCAATGGCCCAGTGGTTAGGGCAGCGGACTCGTGGTCATAGGATCGCGGTTTCGTTGTCAGTGTTTATTGAGCGAAAACACCTAAAGCTCCACGAGGGTCCGGCAGGGGATGGTGGCGAATCCTGCTGTACTCTTTCACCACAACTTTCTCTCACTCTTACTTCCTGTTTCTGTTGTGCCTGTAATTCAAAGGGTCAGCCTTGTCACATTGTGTCACGCTGAATATCCCCGAGAACTACGTTAAGGGTACACGTGTCTGTGGAGTGCTCAGCCACTTGCACGTTAATTTCACGAGCAGGCTGTTCCGTTGATCGGATCAACTGGAACCCTCCACGTCG
>NC_069000.1:13854267-13860529 GCF_001194135.2 Octopus bimaculoides
TTTGGTACCGAAACACTTTCAAACTTCGTATACTTGTATATTTTGTATTATAGAACAGATAAAAAATTTTGTATTCGAAGTTATTTCATGTAAAAAGTTGTCGTATTTCGGTAATTTCAACCAATCACTGACGTTTATTGAGGTGAAAACAATTAATGCCGTGGAATGTAAACAACGGTGTCATGGGATCTTTTCCCTTGAATAAAATTAGTGCCGTTGTTTTGCCCGTCAAACCAAAAAGATCCTATTTTAGGATTTTTTTTTTCTGGGTTTTTTTGGTTGTTTTTTTTTTGCCAAATAACCACAATCACTTTATATTCATTTATTCTTATTTTAGTGTCCTTTGTCTGAAATTTAGAATGGATTAAACAGAACTGGAGGAGACACGTGGGATGGAGAACTGTTGAAGAGGTCACAGGACATGTGACAAAAGATTTCAGACAAAGGACTCTAAAATAAAAATAATAATAATAATAATAATAATGCTGAAGTGAAGAACGAGAATACACTATGTATAGTCGTTTGACAAAAAAAGAAAAGAAAAAAGAATATGACCATCCCCATATATAACAATATGTTTCAACACACGATTTCACATCAAGAATCTTGCAAAACAAATACATAAGCATAAATTACTTTTTATTTTTCACTTGTTTCAGTCATTAGACTGTGGCCATGCTGGGGCACCGCCTTGAAGAACTTTTAGTCAAATGAATCAACCCTAGTACAAATTCTTTTTGTTTTGTTTTTTTAAGCCTGGAACTGATTCTATCAGTCTCTTTTTGCCAAACCACTAGGTTACAGGGACGTAAACACACCATCATCGGTTGTCAAATGGTGGTGGGGTCAAACACAGGCACAAAGACACACATCATAATCATCATCATCATCATTTAACGTCCGTTTTTCATGCTGGCATGGGTTGGATGGCTTGACAGGAACTGGCAAGGCTAAGGGCTGCACCATGTCGCATAGTCTATTTTGGTTTAGTTTCTACTATTAGATTCTCTTTCTAATGTCAAGCACTTTATAGAGTGTACTGGGTGCTTTTTACGTGGCACCATCACCCATGCTTTTTACGTGGCACCAGCTCCAGTGCTTTTTACATGGCACCATTGCTATTTATGTGACACCAACATCAGTGCTTTTCACATGGCACTAGCACCAACACCAATGCTGACAGTCTTTTTCAGTTTCCCTCTACCAAATCCATTCACAAGGCTTTGGTCAACCTGAGGCAATAGTAGAAGACACTTGCCCAAGGTGCCATGCATGTGGTTGGGAAGCAAGCTTCTTACCATGTAATATTTTTTTTATTACTAAACCAAAAGAATTCAAGTTCTAAGAAATAATACATGTTGATGGTTTGTACTTTCACTTTGTATTTTAATATTTCTGTGTTAGGACCCATTCTTCTGGAAATCGTCAAAGAAATGGTCAATCAGCTCACAACACCATAACACCATTTCATCAAAGATTTCCTGAAGAAGGGCTTCTGACCCTGAAATGCTGAAATACAAAGTAAAAGTGCAAACTATCAACTTGTATTGTTTCTTATAACTTGCATTCTTTTGGTTTTATATAAAAAGAAAATAATAATTGAAGACATTTATATATATATATATTAGACAATACTTCATGCAAACTATACTACTCAAATATAAAGATGTTATTTAACCCTTTAGCATTTAACCCTTTAGCATTTAAACTGGCCATATCCAGCCAAATTATTCTTCCCAATTTTATGTTCAAACTAGCCAAATCCAGCCTTTCACAATTACAATGTTAGTCCAAAAAAGATACAGTCACATAATGAAAATCTTGAGGCTACAAGAAAATGCAGGATAAATTCAAACATTGTGAATAGTTAAGTGTTACATTTAATAGAATAATCTGAATTCTAAAGGGTTAAACTGACTCAGATATTCTACTTGTTTTATGTTTGAACTGGCCAGAACCAGCCTCTCACACTTACCCTACAATGTCATTCTCAAAACACACAAGATAATGCATGCTTAATTCAAAACAATGTAAATAAATAACAGAGTAATCTGAATTCTAATGAAATTCACCCTTAAGACATCATTTTAGATATGTATATATATTTTTTTATTTTATTTTCAAGGCAGATAATATCAGTGTCATGACTAGCACCCATGCTTGCAGTAAACCAATTTTTATTTCAAGTTGTTGCACATTTGCTCATGCAACCAGAAACATTTATTCAACAAATTTCTCACTGCCTAGCATCTTCACTGCACGATCTTTTTGCACAGATACCAGTTCTTCATCTGAATGCTACAGGTATTTTTTATCTTACTTGATCATTCTTTGTTTCTATTCTTTCGTTTTGTTTTTTACATAATTCATTTAGGAGAAGGTGCCCCCGACCTTTGCACACATTCCTCCCTGCTTCACAAGGTCGGTGAGTTTGATGCAGTTGATGCTCACTTTGAACATCTGTAAGTCAACATCAACAGAGAAACACGTAGGCTGGAAAGTGAATCTAGAAAGTTTACAGGCATAGCTATGTGGCTAGGAAGCTTGCTTTTGCAACCATGGGGTTTTGGGTTACCTTGAGTAAATATCTACTATAGCCCTAGGCCAATTGACGCTTTGTGGGCATCATTTAATGTCTGTTTTCCATGCTGGCATGGGTTGGACAGTTTGACAGGAGCTGGCAAGCCAGAAGGATATGCCAGCATGGACTACAGACGATAAAAGATGATGATGATATATACAACAAGCTTCCACATAGTTTCTTTCTATGAAATTCACTCACAAAGTATTGGTCAATCTAGGGCTATAGTGGAAAACATTTGCCTAAAGTGCTATGCAGTAGGACTGCACCCAAAACCATGTAGTTCCAAAATAAGCTTCTTAACTACACAATCATGACTGCACCGATATCATGTTCTCTCTCATACTTTGACTGGCAGAGATACAATAGGATGGGATAATATACAATCTATTGATATCTGTTACTTGTCTTCATCAACATTCACACTTTTATGTTTGCAGAATTTAGATTCACATAATCCCCATTGCATTTCTGAATTTCTTTCACAGTCTTGCATTTCTTTTGCTGCTAGTGCTAGTTTCTGTCGCTTTATTTAATCTTATATTGCTGGTGAGAAAGGCATGCTGTTTTTCTTCTATGAATCTGAAGTTTCAGCTCCATAAAAAAAATTGTACATTAACACTTTGTCTGCCCAAAGCATTTTCATAAGTTTGTACTCAACATTGTCCTTCTTTTCAAACTTTTAGTTACCTCTTCTGGATAATATAAAGCTTTCCTTTCATAAATCCCAAGTTACTTTGATGATTGTATCATATATGATTCATAAATGCCAGGGAAATATTGTCCAAACAGCATACTTCTTTTTGTACAGAAAGAAAATTAGGGTTAATTTTCTTAAAAGTAGCCACTGTACAGTGATGTGACTGTACAAGTTTTGTACAGTGATGTCACTAAAGGATTGATGACGACAAACTAATAATGAGTTTTCAGTAATATTTCTAGGGCCCTATCATGATGACATAACTAGTGTTGGAGATAGACTTTGTATTTGAATAGAGGTTATGGCTTAGGGTAACTGAAGAAGTTTGTCATTTGTCTTTTACTTGTTTCAATGGGCTGCAACCATACTAGGGTACCATCTTGAAGTGTTTAATCAAACAAATCACCAACAGTACTTACTTTTCTTAAGCTGATGTTTATTTTATTAATCTCTTCTGCTGAGTTGCTATGTTATGGGCATGTAAGCAAACCAACATCAATAGTCAAGCAGTGGCGAAGGACAAAGACAAGCACAAAGTCACACACACATATGCACATGCATGTGCGCACACACACACACATACACAGGCTTCTTTCAGTTTCTGTCCACCAAATCCACTCACAAGATTTTGGTTGGCTCAAAGCAATTGTTGGAGACACTTACCCAAGGTGCCACACCATGGGACTGAACCTAGAACTATGTGGCTATGAAACAAACTTCTTACCACTAAGGCTTCACCCATATAGACATGTAAGTTTTCAATCTAAACACATTACAGGTAATTAGGTTCTTAATAAAAAGAAGGCAGAGAGTATGTAGATGACAGAACTTTGAAAGTTGAAGGGACATATTGGGGGTTTTCTTGAAGAAATATTTTACAGCAAGATGCCCTTCTTACAAACACTATTAGTCACTTATTCTAAAACCAGGAAATGCAGTAATGTGTGATAATGGTTTCAAATTTTAGCATAAGGCCATCAGTTTTAAGGAAGTGGGTAAGCTGATTACCTTAACCCCAGTATTTAGTTGGTACTTAATTTATCAACTCCCAAAAGGATGAAAAACAAAGTCAACCTTTTGAAATTTTGACCCTGAACAGTAAAAGCAGGAAGAAATGCTTCTAAGCTTTTTGTCTGACATGCTAATGATTCTATCAGCTCACCGCCTCATTATGCATGATAATAAATCATTTAATTAATTAGAGCTGACTGGAAGTCAGTATCTCTGACTTTTAAACTATGACATTTCTTATAAAATGTTGATTTCCATAGCTCTAGCTGTCCATATTTGGCAGAGGTAACAAGAAATATCTATTATATATTGCACTGTTATGTAGTTAAATGAAAAATAAAAAAGATGTCTAAAATACACAAAACGTACCTAATATTTCTTGCATTAAAAATGAATTTGTTTGGAATCTTAATCTAGAATCCAATCAGGCGTGGTTTGGGACATAAGTAATTAATAATTCATTTTGATGCAATCAGATACTTACATCAAACCTTACAAAAGAAAGGTGTTAAATAAATAATGAAGATTTACAGAGCAACTGCAACCCATTCAACTAAAAGAAACTAAGTGATAAACTGTTAGTTTTGTTTTTGGCGATACAGGGATTCATCATTACTTTATGAGATCCTAACTTAATAATAATAATATGTAAGCAAGAATATATATGATCACATATATTAACTGCTGTTGTAGTTTGGCATTGTGGAACAACTTCTCCTTTCAGATAAATGTGTTTTCATAACACACTTGATTCATAAGTATAAGGAGACTTTAGGACACCCTGGGTTTTGACTCCATTGTGTCACCTCAGCCAAAGCTACCCTTGATTAATGAATCTAACAAGAGTTTGTGCCTCTTATTTATGCATTCAGCAAATAGTTTATTTACTGATGCATCCTTATATCTGCCAACTGATAATAAATCACCATATACACAATGAACGGTGAGAATCAGATGTGTATATGCTATCAGATGTGTATATGCTAATCACTATTGTATTTCACTTCATCACAGGAGAACAACTTCTTTGAGGTAAATGTGTGTTCATAATACACTTGATTCATAAGGGTAAGGGGACTTTGGAATACTCAGTGTTTCAACCTCATTATATCTCCTCTCCTCAGCCAAAGTTATTTACAACATTTAGTTTTAGAGGGGAAAACTTTTTCAGCTCTCCATCTTACAATCTATTTGAGGCTATGTAAGTGTAGTTTCTTTTTGTTTCTTAAAATATTACCATTTTAATTTGCTCTAAATGAAAAATGTTGGTTTAAATTTGTTATGAATTCTGTTTTACTTTTTTAGAGAACACTATATCCCAATTACACGTTACTCTGTCATTCAACATCTTATGCACAATGGAAACCTACTGCAGGCTGATGTTCATGGAGAATTTGTAGAATTTTCTCTAGCCCTTGATAATGTCATCGTTACTAAATATCAAGGGGTTTTGCAAGATATTAAGGTAAATAAAACATCATTTTAGATTATCAACATTATTCAAATTTCTTTTTTTTTTTTTTTTATTCTCAAATTGGTTGGTGGTATCTGCAATGAAACATTCTATGTAATCTCTTCAAGTCTGATGTCATATCATCTCAAGTTTTCTTTGGCCTACCTTGGCCTATTCTTGCGTCATTAATATGTAGGGTGACCACATTTTTTAATACACACCCAAGGCAGAAAAGAATCTCAGTTTGCAAAATCAAAAACATACAAATGTACATAGACATGCATATCATCATCATCATCATCATTGTTTAAAGTCCGCTTTCCATGCTAGCATGGGTTGGACGATTTGACTGAGGACTGGTGAAACCGGATGGCAACACCAGGCTCCAGTCTAATTTGGCAGAGTTTCTACAGCTGGATGCCCTTCCTAACGCCAACCACTCAGAGAGTGTAGTGGGTGCTTTTACGTGTCACCCGCACGAAAACGGCCACGCTCGAAATGGTGTCTTTTATGTGCC
>NC_069000.1:13863775-13868828 GCF_001194135.2 Octopus bimaculoides
CGGGGCCAGTTGCCGAATTTGAGCTCATTTCATTTATTGCAGCTATTACATCTTCCTCTTCAATGTCAATGTAGGTAATGGATGCAGTCTTTTTTTCTGTTGAGTGCTATTGTCAAAGAAATCAGCTGGGTTCTTTATCTGCATGTGACTCAGAGGAGAAGTGAAGACACTCTTGAATTGTGTACTGAGCACTTCACTTATCCATGTGGGATCTGCAGTCAGTGAGCCATTAGGCAGGAATAGGGGTCCTATCTTATACTGTACCGTAGCAGTCTCTTTTGCAAATCTATAGAAAGCCTTTACTGAACTTATTTCTTCTTACGTTGTCTACTTTTAGTCTCTTCAACTTTTATCAATTAACTTTATTAAGATATACCTTTGCTTTTAATATCTTTGTTTTATTTGCTGTAGAGACTTTTTGATCCTATTAATCCCGACAAAGACACAATTCAAACGAGGAATTTAAGTGAGGAAGAAAGAAATGACAAAGAAGAACTAGTTATTCAACATTTGGACAAACTCCTGAAGAAAGCTAACTTCCACAAACTTTCAGATAAATTGGTGGAAAAATCCCTAATGGAAAGTCCAATTAAAGGAGGATTAAGGGTAAATAAGGCTAATTGTTTTTCTATGCTTTCTGTGATTGAGATCCTTAATATAAAACTTCTAAAATGTCTAGATTATGATTAATATAATAATATGATAATTTGTAATATTTATTGAAAATGTTAATTAAAATATTTCTGTCATCATAATCCTTTATAAAGCTTTTCAGCTAATATTTCTTCTGCTTATCCTGTGTGCTCTTACCTGCTTTTATTCCCTTTGGTCATTCTGGTCATCTTGTGTGTACTTACCTATTATATTCCCTCTGGTCGTTCTGATCCTTTTGTGTGTGCTACCTGCTTTTATCCTCTTTAGTCATTCTGGTCACTTTGTGGATCCTTACCAATTCTATTCCCTCTGATCATTCCGGTCATCTTGGGTGTCCTTGCTTATTTTATTTCCTCTCGTTATTTTGTTCACCTTGTAGCTCCTTACCTATTTTATCCCCTCTGATCATTCTGGTCATCTTGGGTGTCCTTACCTATTTTATTCCCTGTAGTCATTCTGTTCAACTTGTGGTTCCTTACCTATTTTATTCCCTCTGATCATTCCGGTCATCTTGGATGTCATTTCTTCTTGTTATTTTGTTCACCTTGTAGCTCCTTACCTATTTTATTCCCTCTGATCATTCTGGTCATCTTGGGTGTCCTTACCTATTTTATTCCCTGTAGTCATTCTGTTCAACTTGTGGTCCCTTACCTATTTTATTCCCTCTGATCATTCCGGTCATCTTGGATGTCCTTGCTTATTTTATTTCCTCTTGTTATTTTGTTCACCTTGTAGCTCCTTACCTATTTTATTCCCTCTGATCATTCCGGTCATCTTGGGTGTCCTTACCTATTTTATTCCCTGTAGTCATTCTGTTCAACTTGTGGTTCCTTACCTATTTTATTCCCTCTGATCATTCTGGCCATCTTGTGCATGCTTACATGCTTTATTCCCTTTGGTCAGTCTGGTCCTTTTGTGTGTGCTTACCTCTTCTTAACCCAACTGGCTACCTTGTGTGTGCCCCTCCTGTTTTAATTCCCCTGGTCATCCTAGTCATTTTGTGTGTGCTTATTTTATTCTTTCTTCCCTATTTTCAGTCCTTTGGTCACTCTGGTCATTGTGTGTGATTATCCTATTTTATCCCCTCTGGTCATTATAGTTATCTTGTGTGTGCTTACCTGCCGTTATTCCCTCTGGTTAACTTGTGTGTGCTTACCTGGTTTATATTCCCTATGCTCATTTCATATGAGCTTACTTGTTTTTACCATTACCATATTTATTTGTATATAATATGCACCATTAATTATGTCCCATAAAATCTCCGAATAAAAATCTCATGTATTATACACGTTAATTCTTTAGTGCTATAATGTATAGAAAAAGGAAAGTTTTAGTTAGGTTTATAAAACTTTATCCTAAAAACTATAAGGAAATTCGATATTCACAGGTGTAGGCTGTAAAAAATATCTAGTGTAAAATCAGTTGTGAATAGTCAACTAGTATGGAAGGAAATAAGTCATAATGCAGAATGTAAACAGGCATCATGGCCCTTTGTCATCTTGTCTGAAAGATTCAATGTCCTGAGGTCATTCTTCAGTACTTCATCCTATGTCTCTCCATGTACTTTGAGAGACTGGCACTTCCTTATGGAGCTGTCGGCATCCATCCGCATCACATGACCAAACCAGCACAGTCTTCTCTTTTGCACACAGCAACTAATTCCTCTTATGCTTGACTTCTTTCTCAAAACACTAGCATTCTGTCGAACATGTAAACTTACATTACACATCCAGCGGAACATACTAGCCTCATTTCTTTCTAACCTTCACATATCCTCTGCATTCAGAGCCCAGGTCTTACTACCATGTAGAATTGTTGTCCATATATATGCATCATACAATCCTCCTTTCACTTGGAAAGAGAAATTGTTTTATAGCCAATAGAGGTAACAGCTCTCTGAATTTCCTCCATCCTATTTTTTATTTTAGCTATCACACTCTCCGTGCTTCTTCCCCCATCTATAAAAATGCGTGTTGGAGAAGAACAAATAACATTTAGTTCTCATGTATAATACACATCCCTAAAATTTAGATTTTAAAACCTGCATATTATATACGAATAAATACAGTGATTTGTCTCTGTTCATAACCTTCGTAAGACTTCCCTGATTGGTGAGATTGATGTCTGTGATGCTCATTTTGAATTTTTCTTGGTTGATGCCTGCAGGAAAAACATTTACAATGAGAGAATTATAAATCTAGAAGATGAGACAGTTATTCAGCAGAACAGAGGATATTGTTGTAGCAATATAAGAGCTAGAGAGAAGCAGCTGCACATCAGTAAGCCAGTGGCTGTCGCATGTTGGTGAGCAAGTCTTTTTGTACAGATTTAAGATGTGATCTTGGATCTTTGTGTTAGTGTGTGTGGAGGTGGCATGGTAAGCCAGAGCTTGTGCCAGATATATGAGCTGTACTTAATGTTGGTTTACACTTCATAGAGGATCACAAATTGATCAGAGTTGAAACGTTTTTAAATCTGGTAAAGGCAACTTCATCTTTGAGATGTAGCTTTAACAATCTTATATTATGTGACTATTTGTTGCCAACTTGAAGGTTTTATTTGTGTCATTTATGTGTAGGTGAATTTTATAAAACTATGATTATGGGTAACTGTTTTCTACATTTCTGCTATAATCCCAATCCAGCCAATGCTTTATGACTAGAATTGGTTGACAGAAACTTAACAAAGGCGGCGAGCTGGCAGAATCGTTAGCATGCCGGGTGAAATGTTTATCGGTATTTCGTCTACCGCTATGTTCTGAGTTCAAATTCCGCCGAGGTCGACTTTGCCTTTCATCCTTTCGGGGTCAATGTAATCGACTTAATCCCTTTGTCTGTCCTTGTTTGTCCCCTCTATGTTTATCCCCTTGTTGGCAATAAAGAAATAAGAAACTTAACGAAGTTCATCGTATGCGTAACACCTGAGAAACAGATTAAAAATGGGATATTTAAATCTATTTTTATTATTGATTGGCTACTATTATATGCCCATCTCATTTTTTCAGGTAGTGAACTGCAGAGTCCAATGTGTCCTTCCTTTTCTAAGAAGGTAGGCTGTAATTTGAGGAAATTTGACTGCATTTTCTATCATGTCAAGCAACCACATAAAACCTCCTTCATGAATTTCTATATAAGTGACATTTGTAGCTTCATAGCAATATTGACATTTTATTTTAAAGTCACTTACAATTTTTTTTCCATTTCTTTCTCTTCTCCAATAGATTCAAGTTGACCCTCGTAAGTATGAAATATTACATTTTTGGGCACTTGGCCTAAGCACTGTGGTAACAAAAAATAATTGGTACAACAGAATGTGGGAAATATTTCCCAAGTCTTCCATTCCACATCCGGACTACTACAGAAGATTGATTGTGGCATTACGTCTGAAAGGAGAAACCAAACTTGTGTTAAAGGGCTTTAAAGATATTCCAATAGATGCTCTTGAAATGCTGCTTCCTGATTGCAGAATCAAGTTGAATCATTTAGATAAAGGAATTATTACTGCTTCAATCAGTATTGCTATCACTGGTGTAGTTGCCAAAACCCTCACCACATTAGTGGAGTTGAACTTTCAGTGGTCATTCGTGACTGCTTTAATATTGTCTTTGATAGCCGCAAGAATATGGACGGTGTACAAGAACAGGAAAAATTCTTATCTAGTCAAATTGTCACAAATGCTCTATTATAAAAACTTGGCCAATAATCGCAGTCTGCTGACACTTCTGGTTGACAGAGCTGAAGATGAAAGTTTCAAGGAAGCAATGTTAATCTACACATTTCTCCATGCTAAACAGAGAAGAGAAACATCTAATTTGGAATTGGGTAAGAATATTTGTTTTACTCTTTGCTCTTTTTACTGGATTCAGTTGTTAAGCTGTGGTCATGCTGGAGCACATTCCTTCAAGGCTTTTTTGTTGAACATGTCAAGCTTACTTTTCTTTTTGAGTCTCATATCTATTTCATCAAACTGTTTGTTGAACTATCAAATTCATATTATTTACATTATCTACATTTGACGGATATTCGTCCTCATCTTGTTTGTTGTTAACACAACGTTTCGGCTGATATACCCTCCAGCCTTCGTCAGGTGTCTTGGGGAAATTTCGAACCTGGGTTCTCATTCCTATCGATGTTACTATTATTATTATTATTAATCAGGTCGCTGCCGTGAATCGAACTCGGAACCTTGGGGTTAGTAGCCCGCGCTCTTAACCACTACGCCATATGCCCGTGGGCAATTATGGGTTGAATTTAGATCTATTATTTTTCTATCCTTC
Organism: Octopus bimaculoides; assembly: GCF_001194135.2. Classification (NCBI taxonomy): domain Eukaryota; kingdom Metazoa; phylum Mollusca; class Cephalopoda; order Octopoda; family Octopodidae; genus Octopus; species Octopus bimaculoides. The sequence goes on from NC_069000.1 coordinate 13,868,706, forward strand.
CTCAATACCGGTTCCCATATGCTATTCATATCTGCACTCGGTCTGCTTAGGAGGTTGTTGTGTCCTAGCATATGTGCTGCTTCTTTTAGTTTTCGTATTTTCCAGTGTTGTTCCCTGTCTATT
>NC_069000.1:13869657-13875046 GCF_001194135.2 Octopus bimaculoides
TATAGCTGATCATGTATGGAAAAATGGAAACCACCTCCCCCTGTGGGATGAAGTTAAAATAATAGACAGGGAACAACACTGGAAAATACGAAAACTAAAAGAAGCAGCACATATGCTAGGACACAACAACCTCCTAAGCAGACCGAGTGCAGATATGAATAGCATATGGGAACCGGTATTGAGGAAGGATAGAAAAATAATAGATTTATAAGCCTTAAAATTCACCCCATAATTGCCCACAGGCATATGGCGTAGTGGTTAAGAGCGCAGGCTACTAACCCCAAGGTTCCGAGTTCGATTCATGGCAGCGACCTGAATAATAATAATAGTAACATCGATAGGAATGAGAACCCAGGTTCGAAATTTCCCCAAGACACCTGACGAAGGCTGGAGGGTATATCAGCCAAAACGTTGTGTTAACAACAAACAAGATGAGGACGAATATCCGTCAAATGTAGATAATGTAAATAATGTAAATAATTCCTCATCTCTTAAATATAGAACTGTATTATCAAATTCATCATTATCATCATCGTCGTTTAACGTCCGCTTTCCATGCTAGCATGGGTTGGACGATTTGACATATTTAGTCATGGGGAAGTAATTACCTGCCTTGGAAACAGATAAGGATTGGTGACAAGAAGGGCAGCTAGCTGTAGTAAATCTATCTCAAATAAATTCTGTTCAACCCCTGCGAACATGGAAGAGTAGATGTTAATGATGATGATACTGTAGTAGTATTAGTAGCAGTGTATGAATTCTGTAATTTCTTTTAACTGATAAATCAACTGTCTTAATATATATATATTATAAAAACTATTTTTCACTTTGTGATTCTTTCAGATGGGATATCCAATAAAATACTGGAGCAAAACATTGAAAAATGGATTTTCTCTGTAACTGGTACCAGAATAGAGTTTGATGCTAGAGAAGCAATTGCTCTACTAAAATCTTTTGATATTCTTCATTATGTGAACAATCAACTAGTTGTTCAACCTTTGAAATTGGCTACAGACACACTTTCCAAAAATTTCACACCAAATAAAACTTTCAGAGATAATTCGTTGAAAATAAATATCTCGTAGAAAGTAAACTAGAAAAACTTTTTTATATCTATTTAAATTTTTTATATATTATACATTTTATTAAAATGTTACTGATTGTTTTTTTTTGTTGTGAAACTTTACTTTCTCATTTCAGCATTTCTGACATGGGAAATTACAAAAATATTTATCAGAAGATTTAAGTAATTATTATTATTATTATTATTCCACCAAAGTTGACTTTGCCTTTCATCCTTTTGGGGTCGATAAATTAAGTACCAGTTGCATACTGGAGTGAATCTAATCGACTGGCCCCTCCCCCAAAATTTCAGGTCTTGTTCCTAGAGTACAAAAGATTATTATTATTATTAAGGCAGTGAGCTGGCAGAATCATTAGCATGTGGGGCAAAATGATAAGCTGTATTTCATCTGCTGCTATATTCTGAGTTCAAATTCTGTTGAGGTTGACTTTGCCTTTTATTGGGGTGGATGAAATAAGTACCAGTTATGCACTGGGGTCAATATAATCAACTAGCCCCCTACCCCCACAAAAATTTTCAAGGCCATGTGCTTAGAGTAGAAATAATAATAATTATTATTATTATTGTTATTATTATTAAGTGCATGGCCTAGTAGTTGGCGTGTTGCACTCATGCAGTCATGATTTCAAATCCTAGACTGGGTGGTGCATTGTGTTCTTGATCAAAACACTTCAGCTTACGATGTTCTGCAATCACTTTGACACCTGATGTGTCACCTGTTCAGACAACATTGATTTGATGGAGGGTGTGAGTTAATGTACAGGGCATACATATGATCACTATAAATGAATCATTTTTGCAGGCTGCTCTGCCAAAGGCTGAACACTCATACATTGTCTTTGATGGGAGAGTCCATTATTATTATTATAACCATCAAAGGTGATGAGCTGGCAGAATCATTACTATGCCAGGCAGACTGCTTCATGATTTTCTTTATGTTCTGAGTTTAAAATTCCACTGAGGTCAACTTTGCCTTTCATCCTTTCAGAATCAATAAAATAAATACCAGTGAAACACTGGGGTCAATATAATCAACATACCTCCACTCCACTAAAATTGCTGGCCATGTGCCAAAAATCAAAAAGATTATTAATAATAATTATAAAAATAGTAAAAATGACGATGATAATAATCCTTTCTACCGTAGGCACAAGACCTGGAATTTTGTGGGTAAGAGCTAGTTGATTACATTGAGTCCGATGCTTGATTATTACTTATTTCTTCAACCCTGAAAGGATGAAAGTAAAGTTGACTTCAGCAGAATTTGAACTCAGAATGTAGAGCCTGAAGAAAGGCTACTAAGGATTTTATCTGATATGCTTACCACTCTGCCATCTTGCTGGCTTTATAATCCTTTTTAACTATAGACACAAGGCCTGAAATTTTGGGAGAGGTAGTAGGTTGATTACATCAACCCCAGTGCTTGACTGATACTTATTCAATTGATCCTGAAAGGATGAAAGACAAAAGTCAACCTTGGACAAAAAAAACCACTGAGCATCTTGTTTGGCTTGCTAACGATTTTGCTAGTTTGCCATTTCAATGATTATAACTAATAATTAGATTATTAAATACAATCAAGTGCACTAAATCATTGGAAAGCAAGGAATGAGGGAACAGAAAGCAATAATAAGTAAAGCTAGTCAAAAGTAGATGCATGTTACATAGAATAAAACATGAAAAGAAACAGCAAAACAGCAAAAGTGCCAAAAAGGGGAAAGGACGCTTAGGCACATCAGAAATAGTGTTGGCAAATTTCAGGAAGCATGAAATTTTTGGAGGGTTTAATATCATGACAGTTAACAACTGACACATGCTTTCATGATTCTGAGCATAGAAAAATGTTTCTGAAAGTCATGGGTGCTGCACTATCTTTTGATGTTATAAGGATGTCCATAAATGGTAGAGGTATTGAATTCAAAAGAGTAGCCAAATTTGTTGTTGAAAAGGTGGTGGATAATTTTATGGGCTTCTACCAAATCAGCTACCTTGTATCAAAACTTTAGTATGTGAAATGTTCAGAGATGTAAGACATTGATGATATGGTAAGTGACTTACGGAAGGAATTCATTTGGTTGTACATATCTGGGCAGCTTCCAGTAGATTGATATTCAGCTCAGATGGTGGTTCCTGACTGCAGATGCAAACTGTAAGATCAGTGGTTCTCAACTAGGGTCCGAATGACTCCAGGGGTTGGGGTCCATATAAGATTTTTAGGGTCCACACGAGCAAAATAGTAAATTGGGTACCTACAGTAGTATATAAAGCATCTGTGAAAAAATTTTCCTTTAGATTTATTTATTGCAAGAAACAGCTATGTTTCTTTCTCTGACATTTTACATAGTTCAAGCTACACAAGTGAACTTAGGAAAAATACACAAAAGCTGTTTTGAAAGAAGTATCTATAAAATTAGTTTTTAAACATCGAATGGCTATGGGGATCCACCAGAATAAAATAGCAATCAAGGGGGTCCGTAGATAAAAATGGTTTGAGAACCACTGCTTTAAATAGATGGTGAATGACTGATGCCGATTTTATTGCGTGAACCAATATTACAAAAGAAACTATTTAGCTAATTTTCAGACAGACTTTCAATATATCATCATCTACCATTCTCAAATATCCCCTTAAAATGTAACATTTAATAAATAGTAAGAAAATGTGATGTTTCTTAATGATTTTATCTTACCTGGTGTTCTTTGGCCGTAGACTGGCTATGCCTGAAAAGACCGGTGATTAAAAGCAATCCACTCGTGACCATTCATGCGAATTATCTAAGGTTATGCTAATATGTCTCCTTTTATTTTTTCACCAAGACGGTAAAGATTAATTTGATGGAGATTTTTGCTATCATTTCTAGCAAATTTTTTAAAGGGAGGTCACTCCAAAATAATTCCAATGGGAAATAACTCTATCGGGGTCGGTCGTGTCCATGACTATTTTCGGCAACATTGACGCTACGATATAGATAAATATGATGAATGGCGTTAATATTCAATCTGAATTATTAGGGAGTAATGAGCAACTGGAACGGGAAGGAAGTTTTAAAAGAGATGTAGTTCTACAAAAGACACTGTGATAAACTATTTACTGTCTAGATCTTTTTTATTATTTATTTTCTGTTATCTTTTATTTGTTTTAGTCACTAAACCGTACCCATATTGTGACATTCAAACAAATCGACCCCTATACTTATTTTTAAGTATAGTAAACGAACCAGCAAAGGTCGCCAAGCGGTGGAGGACAAACACAAAGATACAGAAATATATATATTGACGGAGGAAGGGGTGCAAAACTAGTAACCGGTGTAGAATGAGTAATTTCTAATTTCTTGTTATTTTCCCCCTACGTGTTTGAAACCATTACATTTCAAGTGTTGCATCATCTTTGGGAGTAAAAATTAGTCAGCATGGTTGTTGTTACAGTTGAGAGAGTTTGGAACATCGATAACAGATACTTTTTTTTTTTTTTTTCAAGAAATTTTTCTTCAACTTTGACCCAGTTGTAATTGAGGTTGCTAATAAAATATCTAGACAATTTTTGGTGTTTAACAATCAATATTCTTATCTCTGTTGGATTCCAAGTCAATTTTTTCCCCATACTAATATTTAATTTGATAAAATTCAATTCTCAAAAAAATGATATCTAAAATGGGGTAAAATGAGTAATGGCTGCTTCAATAATTTGTTCTGTTTAACTTCATGGTGCATAAATATATCACAAAGCAGACACTCCAGCAGATCGTGAAGCATCAATAGAGAATATTTTATGCTGAGCTTTTTGATTTAGTTGAATTTCATTAATTTCATATTATGTGCAATTTTTCCATGAGCCTCCTTCAATTATTTTCAATATTTAAAATTTTTGTAGAATTTGCGATCTTTCTAATGACTAAGGATGGATAGTGGTGTGTATGAGTCTGCTTTGAAATGCAATTCTAGAGAATTGAAGAGGCAGACTTACCTTGTCTTGTTTTACTCATTTTGCCCCAGCTAAAATTGTCTTTTATATACTCAAAGAGAACGGTGATAATTTTCTGAAATAGTGATCTGAATATGTGTATTATAGCGTTTTTAATGCATTTAGAGAAGGTAATTTGCTTAGCTGATATAATTTTTGTAAGGTAGTGAACATAGGCTATGTGGTAAGTAGCTTGCTTACCAACCACATGGTTCCGGGTTCAGTCCCACTGCGTGGCATCTTGGGTAAGTGTCTTCTACTATAGCCTCGGGCTGACCAAAGCCTTTTGAGTGGATTTGGTAGACGGAAACTGAAAGAAGCCCGTCGTATATATGTATATATAT
>NC_069000.1:13875128-13876075 GCF_001194135.2 Octopus bimaculoides
ATATATGTCTGTGTTTGTCCCCCCAACATCGCTTGACAACCGATGCTAGTGTGTTTACGTCCCCAAAACTTAGCGGTTCGGCAAAAAGAGACCTATAGAATAAGTACTAGGCTTACAAACAATAAGTCCTGGGGTCGATTTGCTCGACTAAAGGCGGTGCTCCAGCATGGCTACAGTCAAATGACTGAAACAAGTAAAAGAGTATTTGTAAAAAATATATATTCTCTCAAAGTAAAAAAATGTGGCAAAAACTCCTCATTGTGCTCCCACCCCACCTACACAGCAGGCTTCCATACAGTTACTATCTACCAAATTCGCTGACAAGGCATTGGTCAGCCCAAAGCTATAATGGAAGATACTTGCTCAAAGTGCTATACACTAAATCTGAACCTCAAGTCTTCTTAACCACACAGGTATGCTTGTACCTATTTAGTGAAGAAGGAAAGATAGTATCCATGGCCATCTATTGCACCTCTAACAGACTTTCAATACATCGTCATCTGTCATTCACAAATATCTCTATAAAATTCAGTAAACAGAAAGAAAAGTGATGTTCCTTAACAATTTTGTCACACTGCACACATAAGTGAAAAGAAGGGTATTGTATTTACTTACCTATGTCTGTTTGTCTGTGTGTTTGTAAAATTACTGGAAAACAACTGAACAGATTTTCACCAAATTTGGCAGAAATACTCATTGGGTGAGCGGCTTAAAATGATGAAAATTTGGTAATTTGGTTTGATTATCTTCGTGGCCGTTGCCAGTACCGCGTGACTAGCCTTCGTGCCGGTGGCACGTAAAAGCACCCACTACACTCTCGGAGTGGTTGGCGTTAGGAAGGGCATCCAGCTGTAGAAACTCTGCCAAATCAGATTGGAGCCTGGTGTAGCCATCTGGTTTCACCAGTCCTCAGTCAAATCGTCCAACCCATGCTAGCATGGAAAGCG
>NC_069000.1:13876085-13881202 GCF_001194135.2 Octopus bimaculoides
GCCATCTGGTTTCACCAGTCCTCAGTCAAATCGTCCAACCCATGCTAGCATGGAAAGCGGACGTTAAACGATGATGATGATGATGATACATAAATACATACATAGATATGCGATGCTGTGTGTGTGTGTGTGTGTGTGTACAGTGATGGATTCAAGGGTTTTGTTTATTTATGAGTTGATTTATTAATTTCACTGGAGTATAAATACCTAAAATGGTGATACTTACAAGAAAAAATTAATTTAGTTCAATTAAAAAGCAGGTAAGCAACGCATTGTAAGCCCTGCTATAATTTGCGAAAAAATTTATCTGCGTGCTGGGTATGCATTGCCCCACCAATGCCCTTTTTTTTTTCATTTTATACGTTGTTGTTTTATCCCTGAGAAGACTTGTGATCAAAGGCAGTCCAGTAATGGATTCAAGTATTGAACATGGTGTGACAGAGTAATTCTACTACCCAGGTTGGCCATGGTAGGATTTGAACTCGGAATACAAAAAGAAGAAATGCCATAGGGCATCCTACTCAAAGCTCTACTGGTTCTGTCAGTCCATTACTCTGGACTGGCACTTTATTTATTGACCTCCAGAAGGATGAAAGTTGATCCATGCTGGATTTGATCTCAGATCACAAAAAGCTGGAATAAATATTGGTTTCAAATTTTGGTGCAAATTCCAGCAAGTTCAGAGTGAAACAGTTAGCCAATTACATTGACCCCTAACCCTCAACTCTGAAAGCCTGAAAGGTAAATTTGGCCTTGATAGAATTTGAACTCAGAACATAAAGACAGATAAAATACCACTATGCTTTTTGTTTGGAATGCTAATGATTCTATCAGATAGCTGCCTTTATGCTGGAATAAATGTGGGTTTCAAATTTTGGCACAAGGCCACCAATTTCAGGGGAGGGTAAAAATTGATTACATTGATCCCAGTACTCATCTGGTACTTATTTTATTGACATCGAGAGGATGAAAGGCAAGGCCAACCTCAGTGGAATTTGAACTCAGAACGTCAAGACAGACGGAATGCCAGTAAGCATTTTGCCTGGTCTGCTAACGATTCTGCCAGCTCACTGCCTTAACTGCTGGAAAAAATATTACAAAACAAGGCATCCAGTCAACCTACTACTATCCCAGCCATCTCCACAGAAATTCTGTGACATAAATTTTATTGGAAAATTTAATTAAATATGGACAAAAATCGTTCTTTAATATCTGGTTGCTACTATGTCAAACAAAATGTAATTCTAATAGTCATCCATATATCATATTTAACTTAAATACGTCATTGAAAGCTAGTAAATTTCCTTTCAACAACGTGTTTACAGTAACTGTGATGTATAGATGACTATTTTAATTCAAATGTAGTTTTGCTTAAGCAAAGAAATTTTAAATTAGAAACAGTATGCGAGGGGGTGCTGAAAAGTTCCTGGCTTTGGTTAAAAGAAAATACAGAAGGATCAGTTAGTTAGGATTTTATTCAGCATATTCCTCTCTCAGATTCACACACTTATTGCAGTGGTCCTTTCAGTTTTTCTAAACCCTGTAAAAGAACTCGGAAGGTTGGGCCTCCAACCAGGCCTTTCACGATAGCCTTAAAGCCAGGGACTTTTCAGTACCCCCTCGTATGTTCTGACACATAAGTCTGCAGAATCATCATGATGTACTTTCACTTGATATCACAAAGTAAAGCAACTCCTCTTTTCACCCACTTATCCGCAGTATTATTTTCCACTTTAAGTGTGACACTCGCCACATAAGTCAAATCAGTACGACAAGGTTTCTTGTAAATGGGGCAAACATACGTCTTGCTGTCAACTGGTCGTGGCTGATTCACTGCATACATATGAATCACTGGTATTGGTTCGGAGAGAATCTTGGGTTTTGCCTCCTGGAGTCTACTATTGGACCGGTCCCATCCAGCTCCTTCTAAATATAAACCATAAATGTAAACACCTTCTGAGGGGATAGTTAGAGTTTCCTCCTTCCGTTTTGTGGTCACATCATTCTGGAGATAAACACTATCCAAAGCCCATCCTTTATGCTTATACTTCCGAGTTACTTCCTGAAACATAAAAGCAATGGGAATCAATATTAACATAAATATTAATGTAGGGCAAGCATGTGTGTGTGTGTGTGTGCGTGCATGTGTGTGTGTGTATGCATGTACATGTGTGCATGCATGTAAGTGTGTGTGCCTTCATGAATGTATGTGTGGGCATGCATGTATGTCTGTGTGCATTCATGTAAGTCTGAGTGATACAAAGAAACTATCCACTACTATAAAGTATTCACTTCTATCTGTTCAGATATTAGATCAGAGGCAATTGCATATCACCGTGGTCATCATCGTCATTTTCGTGTCCCCTTTGCTATGTTTACATGAGTCAGACAGAATTTAGTTTCCGTTACCAAATCCACTCACAAGGCTTTGGTTGGCCCAAGGCTGTAGAAGAAGACACTTGCCCAAGGTGACACGCAGTGGGACTGAACCCAGAACCATGTGGTTGGGAAGCAAGCTATTGTCTGGAATACCACAGAAATTAATTCAAAGGCTCAGCCTTCGGAGCCACAGTTGTAATAATAATTATTATAATTCTTTCCACTATAGGTACAAAGCTTAAAATTTTGTGGGAGGGGGCTAGTTGATTATACTGACCCCAGTCCTCAACTGGTACTTATTTTATTGGCTCCAAAAAGATGAAAGGCAAAGTTGACCTTGGCAGAATCTGAATACAGAATGTAAGGCTGGAAGAAATGCTGCTTAGCATTTTGTCTAGATTGCTCGTGATTCTGCCAGCTTGCCACATTAATAATAATAATAAAAATAATAATAATGAAGATGATGATGATAATAATAATAATAATAATAATAATAATAATAATAATAATAATAATAATGGTTTCAAATTTTGGCACAAGGCCAGAAATTTTGGGGGTACGAAGCTAGTCAATTACATCAACCCCAGTGTTCAACTTGTACTTAATTTATTAGATCTCTGAAAGGATAAAAAGCAAAGTCAACCTCGGTGGAATTTGAACCTAGAACATGCTGACAGTCGAAATGCCACAAAGCATTTCTCCCTGCGTGCTAATGATTCTGCCAGCTTGCTGTCTTAATAATAATAATAATAATAATGATAATAATAATAATAATAATGCTATAGACACAAGTCCTGAAATTTTGTGGTAGGGGGCTAGTCGATTACATCAACCCCAGTGCTCAGATGGTACTTATATTATTGACCTCATAGAAGAGGCTTATAGTCAATTAACTTGACCCTGAGGAAATAAAAGACAAAGGAGACTGGAATTAATAGAATGATTTTAACCTTGAACATAATGGGTTGTAACTAGATACCATTATGATTATAGTCAAATACTTCATTGCTTCCACTACTCTATTGCTTTCGTTAATAAGTGTTTATCACTTTGACACAAGATATATATATATTTACTGCGCAATAGCTTGAGCAAGTGTCTTCTACTCTATCTTCGGACCAACCAAGGTCTTGTGGATGAATTTGGTATGAAAGGATGAACGGCAAAGTTGACTTTGACAGAATTTGAAATCAGATTGTAAAGATAAACGAAATGTCGCTAAGCATTTTGTCTGGTATTCAAAGAATTTTACCAACTCGCTGTCCTTTCTACTATAGGCACAAGGCCTGAAATTTCAGGGGTAGGGGCTCCATGATTACATGTATCCTAGTGCTCAACTGGTACTTATTTTATTGACCCTGAAAGAGTGAAAGACAAAGTAGACCCTGGCAGAATTTGAACTCAGAACATAAAGCCAGATCAGATTGTAGCCTTCTGGCTCACCAGTCCTCAGTCAAACCGTCCAACCCATGCCAGCATGGAAAGCAGACGTTAGACGACAACAATGATGATGATGACATACATATGTATATATGTGTGTGTGTGTACTCTCAGATTTTAAAGATCTGACAGCAAACATGTTATCCAATACTTCACACAAAAGTTGTAATAAAATACCATATGTCGAAAGTTGCCACAACATAACTAAAACAAACAAAAAAGAAAAGAAGTAAAAACAGAATAATTCCCTACTGCAAGAACTGTCATTAAAGTCAGTGAGATGGCAAAATCGTTAACACACCAAATGAAATGCTTAGCAACATTTCATCCATCTTTATGTTCTGTGTTCAAATTCCATCGAGGTCGACTTTGCTTTTTGTCCTTTTGGGGTTGATGAAATAAGCACCAGTTGAACACTGGGATTGATATAATCAATAAGACACTTCCCCCAAAACTTCAAGCCTTGTGTGCATGCAGTAGAGAGGATTTATGCCGAAGATTTATATTTTATTTATGTGTGCAAATTTAATTGACTAAAATATTTTTTTAATTAGCTCACTGCATCAGTTAAGTTATCCGTCATTTAATGATATATTATAAACATGCTTTCTTCACATTTTAGAGCACTTGACATAGATGCTTACAAGCAACATATGACCTGGTAATTTGTTCATGCCTTTACTAACTGACACACATAACAATATAGTGTGGACTCCATGTTTCCGTCATGCTTATTTTTAACCTCTACTGACAGCCTTAATGAAACACACTGGTGTCTTATATCAAGTGATGTGTGCACGCGCACGTGTGTGTGTGTGCGTGTGTGTGGTCTCTAATACTGAATTCAAATTTTGGCACAAAGCCAGCAATTTCGGGGAGAGGCTTAGTTGATTAAATTGGTCCCAGTGCTCAGCTGGTACTAATTTTATCAACCCTGAAAGTTGACCACAGTGGCATTTGATACCAGAATGTTGTTGTTGGCACTCCGTCGCATACGACGTCGAGGGTTCCAGTTGATCCGATCAACGGAACAGCCTGCTCATGAAATTAACGTGCAAGTGGCTGAGCACTCCACAGACACGTGTACCCTTAACGTAGTTCTTGGGGATATTCAGTGTGACAAGGCTGACCCTTTGAATTACAGGCACAACAGAAACAGGAAGAAAGAGCGAGAGAAAGTTGTGGTGAAAGAGTACAGCAGGGTTCGCCACCATCCCCTGCCGGAGCCTCGTGGAGCTTTTAGGTGTTTTCGCTCAATAAACACTCACAACGCCCGGTCTGGGAATCGAAACCGCGAT
>NC_069000.1:13881343-13884181 GCF_001194135.2 Octopus bimaculoides
AATATCAAAAAAAAAAGTTTAATATTTGAAAAAAATCTTACTTGTCTCATTGCTGTTAAAAATCCTTGAGGGTTGAAAAATCCAGTCATCCAGAATGCAGCAGGTCTCCCTTCAAAACACCAGCTACGAAATTGAGCATTTCGATCACTGAGTTCAGTAAACCAAAATCCAAGGTTGCTTGATTCCCAGGAAATCTAATTTAAACAAATGCAGAGGAGAAGACAGAAATTAAATGGACACAAAATGAGAGGAAAATAAGGGTGTTTTTAGCCATTTTATTATTAAGCATCTGTTATTTGCTTTCTGTTCTGTTTTGTTTTTTTTAATATAAGGCAGCGAGCTTGGCAGAATCATTACCACACCAGACAAAATGCTTAGTGGTATTTCGTCCATTTTTATGTTCTGAGTTCGAATTCTGCCAAGGCTGACTTTAACTTTCATCCTTTCAAGGTAGATAAAACAAGTAGCCATTGAGCACTGGGGTTCAAGGTAATCAACTCACCCCCCCTCCCCTGAACTTGCTGGCCATGTGTCAGAAGTTCAAAACCAATATATGCATATAAGTCCTAAATGTGGAATTGAACACGCAATCTTATGGTCGTGAACAAAGCACCCTAACCAGTAGGTTATGCATATTCAAAGAATTATAGAAATAATGGAAATAATATATAAACTGTAATATATTAAGAGAAATATGTTTCCTTTAATCAAACAATGAAGCTGTTATATTCTAGAGAAATGATTAATTTGATTACACTCCTTCAACTACTCAAACATTTATCAGGTGATATCTTCTTTCACTTTTATCAGAAAGAATTGCAACACAACATTGGAGAAATGTAAAGAAGGGAACTGCCAAAAACAGAAGAAAAACTGGTGGAAGGGTAATAGAATAAAACATGAAGGCTATAAACTGGTGTTTTGAAATAAATGTAGTTGGCATTTCCTATAAGATTTCAGAGAAGTAAACTGACCTGTTTATATATTTTGCACAAACTTATAAGCATTTTATCAGACTAGTAGTGTGTATGTTTTGTGTCCTACATTAAACTACTTGCTCTTATGCTCATATATGGGATGCTGCAGTTGCTATACACACATACATTTCAAACTGCATCAAAATATATACTATGTAACTAAGGTCATCTTTTACTCCTAAATATGCTACATCTAGCAACTCAATATACTTTACTCTTTTACTTGTTTCATCATTATCATTTAATGTCCGCTTTTCATGTTGGCATGGTTTAGATGATTTGACTGGAGCTGACAAGCCAGAGAGCTGTACCCAGCTCCAGTCACCTGTTTTGGCTTGGTTTCAACAGCTGGATGTCATTCCTAACGCCAACCATTTCACAGAGTGTACTAGGTGCTTTTTACATGATGCTGGCATAAGGGTTTTTTACATGGCACTAACACGGGTGCTTTTTACCTGAATGTGTATATTTTTGCATGTGTGTGTGTGTATGTGTGTTTGTGTGCATGTGTTTGCCTCTGGTGCCAAAAAGTATCATCACTGAAACAGGCTCAGTGTCCAGCCAGCCATGCCAAATTTCCAGCATCCAAGCAGACACACCCATTCTCCACATTCCAATATTGTATTCTTGGTTGCATATACACCAAAAAAACTTGTCTAATCTTCTGACCTAATCATCTTTTCTTTTTACTCTGAATCTCTAATTAGTCTACCAAGCCACCAGCCTAGTTTATTCATCATCGTTGTCATCATCGTCGTCATTGTCATTTAATGTCCATTTTCTGTGCTAGCATGTGTTGGACAGTTTGGCAGGAGCTGATAAGGCCAGGGGCTACACCAGGCTCTATTTGTCTTAACAAGTTACTAATCTGCAACTTACTTTTTGCCAATAAGATGGTATTCTTGCATTAAACATGGCATCTAAAGCATGCCTCAGATGTTCATTCATGATTATTGCTCCATCAATGGCCAGTTTTAGGTCTAGCAATGTATTTCTGACGGCAGTGATAACTCGTTGCATCCGGTCAATTTCCTGTCGTAGGAAAATATTCATTGGTTCTAAGGCTCCGACCTTTTCAAGTTGAGCTTTGACATCGAACATAACATAGTCAGCAGGAAGACTTTCAAGCATATCATTGCTTATATTGTAAACAATGGATTCTCTAGTTTCACCACTACCACCACTGCTGTCTTTTGGTTGAATATTAAGAATTGTGTCCAGAATTGATTGAGCTGTGTTACTTGAATATCTGAAAGGGATTTAAAAAAAAAAAAAAAAGAAAACTCCAGATAAGTATTGATTATAGTGATTACATTAATTAGTTAATGACAACAGAATTAGTGATTACACACATACACACAAGTGACAATCAAACAGATAGGCATCAAAAGTACATAGATAGATAGGCAGGCAGGCAGGCAGGCAGGCAGGCAGGCAGGCAGAGAGATAGACAGACTGATAGACAGAGACAGCTAGACAGATAGGCATACAGACAGACAGAGAGATAGATATCTGATAGATAGAAAGATGTATAGACAGGTATTTGATAGATTAAACAAGCAGATAGGTAGATAGACATTGTCCCCCAACACGACTTGACAATTGGTGTTGGTCTGTTTCCATCCCTATAACTTAGCAGTTCAGCAAACTACCAATAGAATAAGTACTAGGCTTAAAAAAAAAGAAATAAGTACTGGGATCAAGTCGTTTGACTAAAATTCTTCAAGGTAGTGCCCCAGCATGGTCACAGTCTAATGATTGAAACAAGCAAACGATAAAAGATAAAGGAAATATATATACATATATATAGCCCCTTACATTATTGTGTGTGTGTGTGTGTGTGTATGTGTATATATATATA
>NC_069000.1:13884191-13886596 GCF_001194135.2 Octopus bimaculoides
AAGGGATGATGTTATTGTTGTTTTAGCCCCAAGAGATTTAGAAATAATAATATTTATATATACATATATATATATATATATATTCAAATAGGAATTAGAAGGAGCTGACCCATGAACTAAACACACACACACTCCTTGTGTATGTGTGTTTGATTTTGTTTATATATATATAGTCCATGATATAATAATAATAATAATAATAATAACAACAACAACAACAACAACAATACAAACAAGACCACTCAGAGAGCACAAACCTCTGCCAAGGCAACACCAACGTCCCCTCAACAATTAGCCGGAAATGATTTTGAAAATGAGAACATCTGAAATAAACTCGACTGCTCTCACAAACGAGAATATTAAAAATGGACCTGACTGCACTCAAGAATTAAGCAAAAAATTAGGAAAAATAATCCAGAATCCTTGTCCAGTACTGGATCGATCCCAAAATCTAATCAGTTCATGCCAGTCAGGAAGCCAAACCTCCTTGAAAGTTTCATCCGAATCCATCAAGCGGTTCTTGAGATATCTTGTCAACAGACAGACAAACAAACAAACATGACTGAAAATAATACCGCCGCCTTAGTGAAGGCAGAGGTAATAGTAATAATAATAATAATAATAATAACAATAACAATAATGGACTCTCCTGTTGGTTTCGACATGAAGACCTGACAACCTACATTTTCTTTGTCAGTCAAAATCCTTATGTCAACTGTGACATTTAAGTCCCGCCAATGATTTGTAAAGAAGCCCACTAATGTTGCAAGTATGAGGATTGCAGGTCAATGCAGGCAGTATATTTGCAGCTGCTTTTCTCCTTAGCCTTGCACTCCTTGTTAATGCTGATTACAACAAAGCCCATTATAGGTCGTCAAAGTTAGTCAAGTATGAAATTTGTAGAAAGGGGAAAAAAAAGTTTACTAATGTTTTATAAATACAAGGAATAGTTTTATTCATCAAAGTATGCACCCATATTTTCAATACACTTTTGCCATTTCAGTGGTAGCTTGTCCAGAGCAATGTAGAATTAAAAGGGTGTTTTTTTTTTTTTTGTTTTTGGGCTAGTCTGTCATGGTTCAGTGGTTTTTGAGACTGGTCTTAGAGGTCCAGTTTCCCATGCTTGCATGGATCAGTCGAAATTTGTTGAAGCAGATTTTGTTCAATCAGATGCACTTCCTGTTGCCAACCTTCATGTTTCCAAGCAAGATATACACACACAAGTCGAGGGTTCCAGTTGATCCGATCAACGGAACAGCCTGCTCATGAAATTAACGTGCAAGTGGCTGAGCACTCCACAGACACGTGTACCCTTAACGTAGTTCTCGGGGATATTCAGCGTGACACAGTGTGACAAGGCTGACCCTTTGAAATACAGGCACAACAGAAACAGGAAGTAAGAGCAAAAGAAAGTTGTGGTGAAAGTGTACAGCAGGGTTCACCACCATCCCCTGCCGGAGCCTCGTGGAGCTTTAGGTGTTTTCGCTCAATAAACACACAACATCCGAGTCCACTGCCCTAACCACTGGGCCATTGCGCCTCCGCATGTATGTATATACAATGCTAAAACAGACTAAATATATTTTTAACAAAATGCTAGTTTCCCTGCTAAATGCTAGATGCAAAAGTTTCTGCAGCTCTACTTTAAATTAAATTGTTGATTTAGCATTAAAAATTCCTAATTGGTAACACAGCAATTAACACTAACATTTAAATCAGTCATATCTAACCCAAATATTTTACCTGTTTTATGTTCAAACCAGCCAGATCTGGCCTCTCAAACCTACCCTGCAATGTTATTCTAAAAATATATAACCATATCATCAGAATTTTGAAGCTTCAAAATAATGCAAGATTAATGAAAAATAGTGTGGATGAAAAAGCATTAGATTTTGACAGATTAATTTGGATGTTAAAGGGTTAATGTCAATGACCTTATAAAATCCCCATAAAACAAGGATTTTCCATTCAATAACATGATTTAAGTGATTCGATTGATAACAGAGAGAGAGGGGG
Source organism: Octopus bimaculoides (assembly GCF_001194135.2). NCBI lineage: Eukaryota > Metazoa > Mollusca > Cephalopoda > Octopoda > Octopodidae > Octopus > Octopus bimaculoides. Next base: position 13,886,208 of record NC_069000.1, read on the forward strand.
CAGAGAAAGAGACTTGTATGAAATAAAATGGCATTCCATGACTAGACACAGAAAGCAAGCAACAAGAGAATGAGAGAGAGTTAGAGAAAGAGAGACAGAACAAGAGAGAGAGAGAAACAGAGAGAGAGAGAAACAGAGAGAGAGAGAAACAGAGAGAGAGAGATAGCGACTTATAAAATAAAGAAGCATTCCATGACTAAACAAGCAACAAGAAAACAAAAGAGAGAGAGGCAGAGAGAGTGAGTGAGTGAAAGAAGAGAAAGACTGAGTGAAACAAAGAGAGAGACAGAGAGAGTGAGTGAGTGAAAGAAGAGAAAGACTGAGTGAAACAAAGAGAGAGACAGAGAGAGTGAGTGAGTGAAAGAAGAGAAAGACTGAGTGAAACAAAG
>NC_069000.1:13886606-13886995 GCF_001194135.2 Octopus bimaculoides
AAGAAGAGAAAGACTGAGTGAAACAAAGAGAGAGACAGAGAGAGTGAGTGAGTGAAAGAAGAGAAAGACTGAGTGAAACAAAGAGAGAGACAGAGAGAGTGAGTGAGTGAAAGAAGAGAAAGACTGAGTGAAACAAAGAGAGAGACAGAGAGAGGGTAAGGAAACTGAAGGGGGCATGGGAAATTTTCTGCCATTTTTTTTCAATGATATATATTACATTGTTTATTTCATAACATACTGGATATACTCTTGTTTTTCTGGGTTTTTTTTTATAGTTCATAATTACATTCACACAATTAGTCAGCATATAACATTATAATATACACCATTTTATCTTCATCAGGATTATTCTGACATAGCTAATCTTTCCCAAAATTTTCCACACTTCC
>NC_069000.1:13887095-13887854 GCF_001194135.2 Octopus bimaculoides
GTGTGTGTGTGTGTGTGTGTGTGTGTGTGTGTGTGTGCATATGTATACATCTATAACGTATGAGTAGCGCAGTCTGTTGTGAACATGGTTTTCTATACTTTGTCACAGCTCCCTTCCTTCCTTTTTAAGTGTGTCTGTTTATATATATATGCATTCGTAAATGCACGTGTCTGTAATTTTATTTTCTATATATCTTTCTAAATAAACATACACATATACACTCACTCAAATATTATATATGAATATATTTTACACATACACACACACACACACAAATACAATATATTTGAATCTTTACTTCGGAAATACTATAAAAACTACCTTTATAAAAAGTACATGTCTGAAGTACCAAGAGCAGATATCTTGGGTTGCATTGTCTGCACACATGGCAGGAATATCAGGTGCAATCACCCCTGCAAAGAGTCTTGATATTCAATATTCTATTAATATTCTTTTCTACTCAAGGCGCAAGGCCCGAAATTTTTGGAGAGGGGGTCAGTCGATTAGATTAACCTCAGTACGCAACTGGTACTTAATTTATCGACCCTGAGAGGATGAAAGGCAAAGTAGACCTGGGCAGAATTTGAACTCAGAACATAAAGACAGACGAAATACCGCGAAGCATTTCGCCCGGCGTGCTAATGTTTTTGCCAGCTCACCGCCTTATTAAGTAAATAAATATTCTTTTCTACTCAAGGCGCAAGGCCCGAAATTTTTGGAGAGGGGGTCAGTCGATTAGATTAACCTCAGTACGCAACT
>NC_069000.1:13888260-13898404 GCF_001194135.2 Octopus bimaculoides
GCCTACACTCAAGAGTTCCTACATACGCAATAACAACATACACTGGGTTCCTAGACCCAGTGGCCTCTCAGACAACTGCGTAGCATGTCTATGCTTTAAGACGTTAGTAGTATGGATGTGTATGTGTGTATGTGCATTGGTTTACGTGATCTTTTGTATGTTTTGGAATGTGTGTGTGTGCAAGTGTGTGGGCTCATGCATGTGAACCTGCGCGCGTGTGTGTATGTGAGTGCGCATGTGTGTTAATGTTTAATTTTCTTCTCCACGTGTTTACAGGGATACTATGACAAGCAGGAACAGTAAAGATAAACCAGTTTAGGACGGTTTTAGATAGCGTAAAGTATATGTGTGCGTGCACGCGCGATAGAGACTTTGTAGTTATTTTAAAATTGCTTTTCATTAAGTTTATTTTGGTGTGGGTTTTTTCCAAGGTAGCTGTGTACTGTTATTGTGCCTCATGTGCATGTGTTTAGCATGTGATATACATTTGTTGCATTCTACAACGATGTCTAGTTATGTATGTTTGTTTGTGTGTTTATGTTAGCTTCTGAAATAAATGTATAAGAACGCAGAATGCGTATGTGTGTTATTTTCTCAGAAAATAACACACATACGTGAGAGTAGTGTATGTTTTGTTTCTTTGATTGTTTGTATAGCATTTTCTCCTCTATATGCACACGCTTTTCTTGCGTGTGAGCATGTGCGAGCTTCCTGGGCGTGTCTTTGTGTCACTGTTCCGAGAATGTCTATTTGTGCGGTTGTGTACGTGTGTGAAAGTAGAGAAACATATATATACACGTGTGTAAGTTGTTAGGAAAAAAGCACGGTCTTAAAGAGATTCAATAGTCTCACTATTATATAGACGGGTAGTATATTCCTGGCTATGGTATAAAAGTGGTTAGAAAATTGCCATTGGTTTCGCCTCAAATATTAACTTGACAATATAGATGACTAATTACACATGCAGGTCATATACTACTCGACTATATAAAAGCGCGTGCATGTGCGCGCGTATAGTCCAACAAATTGCTGTGAGTCAGAAAAAAGCAGCACTCGTAAATTGGGTTAATACAAAGGGTATATTGCGCAATATTTTTTATTGTACAATATACCCGTCATGGTACCTAATATCTGAGTACTGCTTTTTCTTGATTTATGAAAATTTACGGGACAACTGTGCTGGAGACGATTCTTAAACTCTGAATGGATAAAGTACGCAGTGGAAGGGCCATGCATGTTTCAACAAGATCCAGCACCTTCTCAAAATGCGCACGTATCCGAAGAATGGATGTCAAACAATCTTTACGATCATGAAACAAACAAATCTGGGGCCTCAAAAACTCGTCAGCTTTAAAATCTTGTGGACCACGACGTTCAAAGTATGTTGGAAGGGAGACGCCCTAACAATTCTATAGTTTCACCTAATTGTTACTAATATCCAACTGACGTCTGAAATGAACAAGGACTGTTCAGTGCTGGCATGTCAACGATTCCAATCCTGCATTGATGCAATCATTGAAGCTGAAGGCCTATCGAGGACATGCGCTCAAATATTTTTTTTATTAAAATACATTTGGCGGGTCTTTTTTAATTTCTTCCAACCATTCGCATATTCTCAAATTTTCTGTTTGTTATCATGTCAACTCCAGCCTATCCACGGAACCATAAACAAATTTTTGAAAATCAAAGCAGAAAGAGGACCGTAAAAATTTAATGAAAGACTATAAGAAAACATGAATTTTTGAAACCGAAAACATTACGAAACCTTGAATTCTGAAAAAAAAAAAAAAAAATGAATAAAATAATTTTTTCGGATTTCTCTAAAAGAAATTAATTAAAGAAAACAATAATGAAATTAATTAGAGAAAACAATAAGGAAATGAATTTATTTCAGTTTTTTTTAATATATATATAATGGAATACAATGAAAGAAACGGAATGTAATGAAAAATTTGGCGAGAGATTGCAATTGTTGTACCTGTGATGCGGTATTGTTGTAAGTGGGTCTCCTTTTATCATAGTTATATTCAATGACAGCTGACTTAACTACAACCAGGCTTTCAAAATACAAATGTTACAAATTATTCTACTAAACCAATTTCTATTATTCAAGGATAAAATGTTTAAATGCTGTCTCGTAGTTATTGCAGTTCAATTTTGGAGGCGGGGAAAAGAAAAAGTTCCATTACTCATGGCAAATATGCAAAAAAAAGGAAAATGTAGAATTAGATTAGAACTAAAATAGCTAGAATTTTCTTCGTTACATTCAGAAAAAATTTTCCACCATAACGTAAATACCATCAAATTTTTGATAATTATACAATGAAACTTTCATAATCAACTACACATCGCTTAGTGCATATGAACACATCTACACAATTTAGAACAGTTTAGAATTTGTCATATGTCAATAGAAAAAAATAGTTAAATAAAAAGTGGTGTTACCATAAGTTTATCCACCCCTACATACAGCACTGGATTAACCATAAAGCAAAATAAGCACGTGCTTAGGGCATCAAGGGAAGGAAGGGGAACCACAGAAATGGTAAATGGTCTACAGCACAACAAAAGAAATCACTTTAAACTTGCTAAAATAATATTTGGGATGCCTTTATCTATATTAAGTATAGATGCAGATGTGTTACCTAAGATTAATTTTGAGGATCTGATCAAAGACTTTGCAATTCAAAAATGTAGGAGGAAACTTTTCAAATAGAAATAAAGTGGAACTAGACAATAATAAACATTATTTTCCCTCTTACTGTTTTGTTTCATTTAGAAAAATAAAAATTTATTTTATGGTTATTGTTTATATGTTGAATTTCATAATCTTTTATGGGAGCACCAAAATCTTTTAAGTGCTTAGGGCCTCGATGGGTCTTAATCTGGCCCTGCCTACATACGTATATATATATATATATATATATATATATATATATATATTTCATTTTATCTAGTTTCACCTCATGAGCTGTGGCCATGCTGGGGCACCATACACACACACACACACTGCCACTTCATAGGTTACAACAATTTTTCCAGTTGATCCAATCAACAGAATAGCATGCTCATGCAATTAATGTGAAAGTGGCCGAGTACTCCACGATCATGCATATGCTTCTTGTAGGTCTCAAGGAGATTCAGTGTGACAAAATGTGACAAGGCTGGCCCTTTTGAATTACTGGTACAACTCATTTTCACCAGCTGACTGAACTAGAGCAATGTGAAATAAAGCGTCTTGCTCAAGGACACACCATACCACTGGGAATTTAACTCACAACCTGGTGATCACGAGTTGAATACCCTAACTGGTAAGCCACACGCCTTATATATATGTGTGTATATATGTGTGTGTATATGTATACACACACATATATGTATATATACACACAGACACACATACATACATACATACATACATACATGGTGGTGGTTGTCTACTCCTTACACAGAGTTTGACCACCTCCTGTACCTACACCTTAGCCCTTTCATGGCGTCTGATGTGGCTTTTTAAACCAGACAGTGTTTTGAAAAAACACCCACACAGATTGCACCTCTGATTTGCACTACCAATACCTGCAGGTAAGTTCTGTTCATTGTGGATCCTAACATGTCTTTTAAGACCCCCATTGGATTTGCAAGCCCTCTGGCACACACCACATTCAAACGTGTGCACAGACATATAACCAGAATAGCTGGTTGAAGTTTGTTTTCCATGGGTTCACAGGTGAGATTTGGGGCCCGCCAAAGACAGGCATGGTCTGTCATAGACTGTGCACACAAAAAGGTCCTTGTTATTCACCTTCTCAATCTATACATACATGTAGCACATCCTCATCACTCTCCTCATTACTTGCATTATCACCACTATTACAAGTGCCATGTTCCAAGATTCCACCTCAAACTGTTTAATTCTTTTCTTTTCTTTGTCTGCAGGAGGTGCTTCTCTTGACCTGAATACAGTTGCACCGAAGCCATATCGCTGGATTTCCGATATAACCTGGTTGAATCTTGTAGAGTTGAGTAATTTGCCTCAGTTTTCAGCTATTTTGGAACAGGTAATCTTTAGCAATTTCTATATTGTTATACTAAATATTTAGCATAAATAGTCTGGTTACATTATAAAAGGCACTGGTGCTGGTGCCACATAAAACTCACTGATGATGGTGCCATGTAAAAATCACTGGTGCTGGTTCCACATGAAAGGACTGGTGATAGTGTCATGTAAAAAGCACCCAGTACACTTTGTGAAGTGATTGGCATTAGGAAAAGCATTCAGGCATAGAAACCAAGCAAAAACAAACAGACTATGGAACCTGGTATGACCCCTGGCCTTGCCAGTTCCTGTCAACCCATCCAACCTATGACAGCATGGAAAATGGATGTTTGATATTGATGATGATAATGATGGAGATGATGATGATAAACTAAAGTTGCATGAAGCAATGTAGAAAAAAATATATTGATGTAAAGTCATATTTAATACACTCGAGGGATACTCAGATATAGGGAAGCCTTTTGCTGTGCAAATAGGTTTGGAAGAAAATTCTCCTCCTTGATGACAGGTGTGAAAATATGTTAGGCTGTGAATGACTCACTGAATTGTAGGGATGTATGCATTTCTGTGTTGTTATGCGTCATCAGTTATGAAATCTTCCTTTCACTATCTGAAAAGAATGGTTTGCTCTTATGTAAGAGCACAAATACTTGATAAGTACAAACAAATCATCCTTGCAGGGAGGGAAGCGATAGGAAGGAGGAGGAAGAAGAGGAGAAGAAGAAGAATTTGAAGAAGAAGAACTTTCTTATAAATAGCAGAAAAATCTACCTCAGCCTTAATAACATTCGACAATGTAGCCTCAGATCCCTAGTGTCTGAATACTTGTAAGTTTTCTCCACTAGACTCAAAAACAACAGCAGTAGTAATAGTAACAACAATGAAGTAGTAGTAGTAGCATTAGCAGCAATAGTAGTAATAGTTTATATCATAAATAACATGTAAGAGACAAAGTTGAAGGGAAGAAATTAAATTTAAGTATATTAGGAGTGTACGTGAAGAATACTTTATGATGTTCCTTTTTTCAGTCTGTGTACATGTGTATGTATGTATATGTGTATGTATGTATGTATGTGTGTGTGTGTGGGGGGGGGGCTACATCACAGATCAAAGTGATAACAAAATCAACTGATTAATTAGATAAGAGGAAGAAGCAGGAAAATAACTGCATAAATGTGAGTCACTGTTAGAGAGCTGGCGGTGGATAAAGACAAAGCTGTAAGGGTGGGGGTGGTAATTTATGAAGACAAGGGACTAATGAATGGAAAGAAGAAAAAAAAAAATTTAATGATTAGATAAGATATTGGTATAAAAACTTTGATAAGTTCTGTAGTGAGGTCAATGAGCAAGTAAGCGGTGGTGGAAAGTAGTTTGATAAAATGATAATGAATATTTAGTTTGATGTAGTGAAGTGAAGTGCAGGTGTAGATTCAGTTAAAAGAAATTTATGTAGACAGCCAGCAAGAGTTTAAATTGGCATTACAGGAAAATGGTTTCATCATCATCATCATTATCATATAAGGTCTGTTTTCCACGCTGGCATGGGTTGGATGGTTTTGACAAGAGCTTGAAAGGCCATGAGTCATACCAGTCTGTTTTGGCGTGGTTTTTACAGCTGGATACCCTTCCTAATGCCAAACACTTCACAGAGTGTACTGGGTGCTTTTTGCATGGCACAATCACCAGTGCTATTTACGTGGCACCAGAGAAAGTTCTGATGGATATATGTTAATTGTGGTGTGGATCCTAGATCCACATGTGCCAATTGTAACTGAGAGTAAAACTAAGTGAGGTTGGTTACAAGTTAGTTAAAGTTAGTAGGTTGGTAGATTTTGTTGTGGTGTTGATGTAAAATACTTATATCAATAAAAGAGTTGTGTAAGAATAAGATTAAGTGTGAAAGAGTGTAATAAGGGAGCAAGATTAGTAGGAATTATAATGAAAATTATTAAAAGGAGATAAATAAATTTAATCTGCAAGCAAAGATTGCAGATAGAGGCAGAATTTGAATTTACAGTGGATATCTTTTCAGGATTCTATTTGTACAAAAAGAAAATCCGTTTTTGATATTTGTTAAAAAGATGTCCTTTGGTAAGAAAAATATAGATGTTCTCAGATGTACATAATTTACAAGGTCTTTGTTCTTAGACAAGATGCTCCATTTGAAGCAGGATAATGAAGTTTTATTATTATTTCTATTAGGAATTAGCAAGTAATAATCATTGCTTTTATATGGTGATGATGATGATACAAATTGTATTTCTTAATTTCATGTCATTTGATTGGTAGGTCACCAGGAACGAAAAGCAGTGGAAAGCTTGGTTTGACAAACGATGTCCTGAAGAAGAAATGATTCCAGATGGTTACAGTACATCACTGGATACTTTCCGGTGTCTGCTGCTGGTTCGTTGCTGGTGTCCTGACCGTACATTACCACAAGCAAGAAATTATATTGCTGATACACTTGGTGATGTATACGCTGAAGGTGTCATTCTTGATTTGGCAAAAGTGTGGGAAGAAAGTGATAGCCGTACACCATTAGTTGGAATGCTTTCAATGGGAGCAGACCCCAGTAGTAATATCGAAGCGCTTGCTAAGAAACATAAGATTGGTAAGCCTTTGAACTTTAGATGTTATATAATAAAATCTGTATAACAAATGACCATACAAAATTTTGGCTTTTTCCAGTTCATTGAACTTAGTTTTCCTACAAAGATAAATGACTATTTGGCCAATTCCTTCATGTGCTGGCTTTAGATTTCACTTTAGTACCCCTGTACTGCTTAGTGCATAGGGCACCAAGATTCCTCCACCAAATTCACATCATGGCTACTCTTGCACATCCATTCCATGCAATGTTGACTGTCTTTGACTTGACTTTGTGTTGCAATGTTGACTGTAATCTTAAAATGTCTGCCACCAACTGTTCTTTGGCTTTTCCTTTTTATGTCTGGTGACAAGTGGTGCGCAAACAGTAGTAAAGGTTTGACTATTTGGTAAATTTGACCCCACCCCTGCGCCTCCTTTTTCCAAACAAAAATAATGGGTTTCCGGCATATTAGGAGGTCAGGGTACTTGATTCCACGCAAAAAATCTGAATCATTATTTTCCGTAGTGAAAATCGTGCGGGTGAAAGCATCGAAATTTACCTACTATTCTTTTCAGCAACTTTTGAAGGTGCTTCATTAAGCAAAGGTAATTGCAACTATCCTTAACCTGTCAAACAATTGTACTGTATTACCATTTGCTGAGTGAGTCTTTCTTTGTTCTCAGCTCCATCATAGGCTTTCATTTGTGTGAACTCCATAAGACATTTTTCTAATTTCTTTTACGGTTTATTGACCTCCTTTCCATTTCTGTTTTGTTTAGGTCCTGTAAATTCTAAGTAATGCATCACTGTTCTAGTTACAAACTTTCAACATCCTCAGAGAGCGCTATATTCTGTGTATCCTACTGCTTTGTATTATCTTCTCATGAACTCATTCACTTTTATATTTTCCTTCTTCCAAACATGAAAGTGTATGGCTCAGTGGTTACAGTGCCAGGCTCACAATCATGAAGTACTGAGTTTGATTCCCAGACCGGGCTGTGTGTGTTGTGTTCTTGAGCAAGACACTTTATTTCATGTTGCTCCAGTTCACTCAGCTGTAAAAATGAGTTACAACATCACTAGTGCCAAGTTGTATCCGCCTTTGCCTTTCCCTTGGGTAGTATCAATGGTGTGGAGATGGGGGGGGGGGCAGGTATGCATGGGCAGACTACTGGTCTTCCATAAACAACCCTGCCCAGAGTTGTGCCTCGGAGGGTAACTTTCTAGGTGCAATCCTATGGTCATTCATGACCAAAGAGGTTTTTTACCCTTTACCCTGTCCCATAAAATGAGTGCTACAGATGTCTTGGTAGTGATGTAAATTTATTATACAAAGATGTACAAAAAGACAGTGACCAAGACACATTCTCAGTTATCATTTTACATTATTACCTCTGCCTTAGCAAAGGTGGACGTATTGTTTTCAGTTGTGTTTCTTTGTTTGTTTGTCCATGGACAAGATATCTCAAGAACCGCTGGATGGATTTTGATGAAACTTTCAGGGATGTTTGGCCTCGTGACTGGCATGAGCTGATTAGATTTTGGGATTGATCTGGCACTGGACAAGGATTCTGGATTATTTTTCCGTTTTTTTAAATTCAATTTTTCAGAGTAGTTGGGTTCATTTTTAGTATTCTTGTTTGTGAGAGCAGTCGAGTTTATTTCAGATATTCTCATTTTAAAAGTCATCTCCGGCTAATCGTTGGGAGGACATTGGTGTTGCCTTGATGGAGGTTTGTGCTCTCTGAGTGCACTTGTTAATAATGAGTTTAAGGCAGTGAGCTGGCAAAATTGTTAGCACACCAGGTAAAATACTTAGCAGTGAGAAAACTCCACTGCTACCCACTGACCTCGATGACCTTAAACACTGAACAACAACAGCAATTAACTCAGTGTATTGTGATATGATGATGTGCATCTGGGAGGAATTCTGCAGGTGGTCGCCAGATCAAATACTTGTAAGAGAAGAGATAAATGTTGATTGTGAGTAAATACTTGTGACTTAGCTGGAGTATTCTATTGCTTTTCCATATTAAAATATTGCCTGATGAAATCAGTTCATTTTTTTTTTAATTACCCTGTATTATAAATTCACATTTCTATCTTGGTTTAATGACTAAGAGTCAATACAATGATCGTGAAAAATTTGGGTTTTTAATGTATGACAAAAGATCATTTAATGTTTTCTGCCAATCCAGGCTGTAAGCAAAAAGGTAGAAGTATGAAATACTCTTCTGAATTTTAACATCGCACTTCATCTGTACTTGATATTTCCTGAAGGGAGTTTGTTTTTATTTTAGAAATCAGCTTTAACGTTATAGGATGTTTTCTGTTTATTATTTTTTTTTTAGATATGCATACACACATGCATGTGTCCACACACACACATGTACATGTGCACACACACACACACAAATATATATATATATATACAAGCACATATCAATTCAAATACATACATACGTTTCAGATGTACGCACACAGACCACACCACACACACATTTATGCTTACAAAAACATCAATTCAGACATACACGTAAAGATATTCGTGCATGCACACACACACACACAGACACTTGTACACAACAGACACACTCTCACAAGTATTTTGCAAAAAGATACACATCAATTCACACACACACACACATACACACATACACACAAGAGTTCTTACAATATTTTCTGATGTTTATACATAAGTCTTATTTTCTTTTAGAGTGTCGTGCCTTATCAATGGGCCAAGGGCAAGAAGTACATGCACGCAGGTTGCTCCATCAGGGCTTCCAACAAGGAGGTTGGCTACTGCTACAGAACTGCCATTTAAGTCTTGATTTCTTAACAGAAATCGTTGAGACAGTTTTGGAAACAGAAAATGTGAACTCGCAATTTCGTCTTTGGGTTACCACCGAAGTCCACCAAAAATTTCTTATAAATCTGTTGCAGGTAATTATTGATTATTTATGGTAGTTCTGATCCTAGAAATATATATATATATAAATATAGGCACAGGAGTGGCTGTTTGATAAGTAGTTGTAAGTGTGGTAAGTAGCTTGCTTACCAACCACATGGTTTCAGGTTCAGTCCCACTGCGTGGCCACCTTGGGCAAGTGTCATCTATTATAGCCTCGGGCTATAGTGGATTTGGTAGACAGAAACTGAAAGAAGCCCATCGTATATATATATATATATCTATATATATATATATATATATATATGTATATGCTTGTGTGTCTGTGTTTGTCCCCCCACCATCGCTTGACAACTGATGTTGGTGTGTTTATGTAACATATATGTATGTATTTTTGTATATATATATATATATATATACGTATATATATATGTATATATATGTATATATACATACATATATATATATATATGTATATATATGTATATATACATACATATACATATGCATATATATATGTATATATACATACATATGTATGTATATATACATACACACACACACACACACACACACACACACACACATA
>NC_069000.1:13898414-13904101 GCF_001194135.2 Octopus bimaculoides
ATATATATATATATATATATATATATATATATAACCACACGCACACACACATTTATATCATGTGATTAATAGAAAATATCAGCATTTCGGGAACAATTGAATATCTTGTCCTTAAATCTCTAAATCTCTAAAAATATACACACCATTTAATGTTCTGCCTATGCCATTATGGCATGAAACTATCCTTGAAATTTGTTTCGAGATTCCTACTGACGTGAGATCAGAGGAAATGTACCAGCTAACGTAGATATGTCCGGAACACTTGAATATATTGTCACTCACAGATAACATTGTTATGCATATATCATTGGGACAGTTTGGCTGTGTAGCAAGTAGTTCAGGAGCATAAGTTTCTGGGTTCACTCCTACTGCATGGCACCTTGGGTGAATGTCTTCTACTTGAACCTTGAGGCAACCAAGGCCTTCTGAATGGATTTGGTGGATGGAAACTGAAAGAAGCCTGTCAAATATACATATTTATATATATATATGTCTGTGTGTGCATGTGCTTTTGTGTCTCTGTCTGTCCCCCACCATTGTTTGTCAATTGGTGTTAGTCTGTTTACATCCTCATAACATAGTGGTTCGGCAATAGAGAGCAATGGAATAAGCACCAGGCTTAAAAATAATTACTGGTGTCAGTTCATTTGATGAAAGTTTTTCAAAGTGGTGCCCCAGCATAGCCACAGTCTAATGGCTGAGACAAGTAAAAGATGAAATATAAAAGATATGTATAAAGTATTTTGTGTGTGTGTATGTATATATATATATATATATATATATATATATTTGTATCTCTCTCTCTCTCTCTCTTTCTGTCTCTCTTTCCCTGTCTATCTGTCTGTCTCTCTTTCTCATGATGGATAAATAATAGTTTCAGATGCTGACACAAAGCCAGCCATTTCGGGTGATGGTATAAGTGTCGATTACATCACCCCACCCCCCTCAATATGCAACTGGTACCTATTTTATCAACCATGGAAAAATGAAAACCAAAGTTGACCTCAGCAGAATTTGAGCTGAGACTGTAAAGATGTACAAAATGCTGCTAAGCATCTTAACCCCGCTTACTTAATGAACCTGCCAGCTTGCTCCCTTTGGGGAATAAACAATATCAGTAAATTTTCCAACTTTGTTATATTTTGTTATATATATGTTATATATATGCCAAATCAGACTGGAGCCTGGTGTTGCCATCCGGTTTCACCAGTCCTCAGTCAAATCGTCCAACCCATGCTAGCATGGAAAGCGGACGTTAAACGATGATGATGATGATGATGATATGTGTGTGTTTGTGTTTGAGTCATTATGAAAATATTATTATGTGAAATGAGACGATGTAAAAACTGATAGTTTTTCCAGTGAGTGACAAGGTCATCCAGCAATGTAATATTTGGTAAAAACAACCTACTTTGTTTCTGCTGCTACAGCTGTAGTTTTTTTTACATGGTTTGTGGAGGCACATGGCTCAGAGGTTAGAGCATCAGGTTCACAGTCATGAAGTAGTGAGTTTGATTCCCAGACTGGGCTGTGTGTGTTGTGTTCTTGAGCAAGGCACTTTATTTCGCATTGATCCAGTTCATTCCACTGTTGAAATGAGTTGCAACGTCACTGGTGCCAAACTGTATTGGCCTTTGCTTTTCCTTTGGATAGCATTGGTGGCGTGGAGAAGGGGGGCTGGTATGCATGGGTGACTGTTGGTCTTCCATAAACAACCTTGCTCAGACTTGTGCCTTGGAGAGTAACTTTCAAGATGCAATCCCATGACCGAAGGGGGTCTTTACCCTTTACCCAGTCAAATGGAATAAGCTGTGTGCATTGTAGTTGCAGGCTCTTTGAGTTTGATGAGATTGATTTGTCTGATGGTTTTGGTGGAACAAAAAAACATGTTTGATTCTACAGGAACAACTTATGATAATAGATTTCCAGAGGTGTAATACTCCGTAGAAGAACGGTCAGATAAAAGTGATTATTTCTGGGTTTGGAAAAGGAAGAAATACTGGAGACAAGAATGGATGAATGGGTGAAGAGAATTTTGGCGAAGGGGTTGCATAATCAGTTCCGAAGTGCAGTAACCAATCTAGTTGTGATACAAAAGGTGACTTCAAACAAATTAGTCACATTTTTTAAATTTTTTGTTTTTCTTAACTTACTGAAGACCTAAATTTCATGGCAAAATCTATTACAGAGTTGCAGTAAAAGTACAAAACTAGAAAAACAATTCTGGTCTTCCAAGTTTAAGGCTCAGTAAGACAAACAAAAAAAACAAAAACACATGTAACTTTGTCAGTTTATATAATGACTTTCTCCCATGATTGTCTAATTGTTTTAATACAATGGATGAAAGACTCAGCGAAAAACCACGTAGCATCATGCCGCTGCTACAGTGATCTGAAGCTTGACGCCAAAAACGGTATATTTATTTTGAATTCAAACTATATTAGATCTGTCCTCGCTTTTCACCTCCTTGCCTTAAATGATTAATTCAATTTCTCATTATACAAGGGGGTGCTGAAAAGTTCCTGACTTTGTATAAAAGAATATACTGGAGGGTCAGTTAATTATGATTTTATTCAACATATTTCCCTCTTAGATTCACTTTCTTATTGCAGCAGTCCTTCAGTTTTTTTAGAAGGTTGGGCCTCAAACCAGGCCTTTCGCAATACCCTTAAAACCAGGAATTTTTCAGCACCCCCTTGTACATTTTGTTGTGAAGGTCATTATGCCAGCATAATAACAAACATCAGTTTTATTTCACTTCTTTAATTATTAGTAGTAAATTAGTTAATCATTTAACCAATTACCTAATCAGTTCTTTGATTAATCGTTCAGTCAATCAATCAATACCCTCTCTGCACTAGATCTGGAGCAGAGAGGGAAAGTCATGAAGGGTGATAAAAGGACTTTGACAAATCTGATTGGCAGAACAATTAATCAGACAATTAATTAGTTAATTGGTTAAATGGCTAATTAATTGTCTAATAATAATAATCCTGTCTACAATAAGCACAAAGCTTGAAATTTTCGGGAGGTGTTTCATTGATTACATCAACTTCAGTGCTCAACAGGTACTTATTTCGTTGCCTCTGAAAGGATTTCGCAGAATTTGAACTCAGAATGAAATGTTAATAAGCATTTTGTCCAGAACAATAACATTTCTGCCAGTCCACTGCCTTTAATTGATTAATGATAATAAAAGAAGTGATATAAGACCAGTGTATGTGTTTATTGTAATGACCCTCCCTAGGTACAACAAACTCTGTTTCAGCATGTTTTCACATTGGGAATCTTGCAAACCAAATGGTAAAACAAAAAATTATAACACACCTCTATTAAAATTGACATGTCTAAGAAATGAATATCTTTTTTTTTTTCACATTTTTATTTTATTTTTCAGATATCCATAAAATTCACAAATGAACCACCTCAAGGGATCAAGTCAGGTCTTAAACGATCTTACACAGCCCTTTCACAGGATTTTCTTGATGTTACCAACCTACCACAGTGGAAGCCTTTGATTTTTGTTATAGCTTTTCTACATAGCATTGTCCAAGAACGTCGGAAATTTGGACCACTTGGTTGGAATATTCCTTATGAGTTCAACACTTCGGATTACAATGCCAGCATCCAGTTCATACAGAACCACTTGGATGATATTGATATCCGGAAGGTAAGCAGTTCATATGAACATCATGTTTTAAGATATATATATAAATATATATATAGGCGCAGGAGTGGCTGTGTGGTAAGTAGCTTGCTTACCAACCACATGGTTCTGGGTTCAGTCCCACTGTGTGGCACCTTGGGCAAGTGTCTTCTTCTATAGCCTCAGGCCGACCAAAGCCTTGTGAGTGGATTTGGTAGGTGGAAACTGAAAGAAGCCCGTCGTATATATGTATATATATGTGTGTGTGTGTGTGTGCATGTTTGTGTGTCTGTGTTTGTCCCCCAACATTGCTTGACAACCGATGCTGGTGTGTTTACGTCCCCATAACTTAGTGGTTCGGCAAAAGAGACCGATAAAATAAGTAGTAGGCTTACAAAGAATAAGTCCTGGGGTCGATTTCTTCGACTAAAGGCGGTGCTCCAGCATGGCCACAGTCAAATGACTGAAACAAGTAAAAGAATAATAAAACTTTCCATAAATATTTAACTTTCAGCCTAAAATGTATTTCTTACTTTTTTTTTTTCTTTTGTATATCATAGGGAGTAAATTGGTCCTGTGTTCGCTACATGATTGGAGAAATTCAATATGGTGGTCGCGTGACAGATGATTTTGATAAACGCCTCTTAAACACATTTTGCCGGAGTTGGTTTGGAGAAAACATGTTTCAGACAAACTTTGAACTCCATAAAGGCTATATAATACCCAAAGGAACTAAGCTGCAAGATTATCTCGATTATATTCAGAGCTTACCAAGTACAGACAGCCCAGAAGTATTTGGGTTACATACAAATGCTGATATTACGTATGTATTAATTGTCATTTCATTTCATTTAAAACTATTTGCAGAGAGAGTTCTTGAACAAATGTAAATAAAAAAGAAATGCAGCATATACAGAATGCCCACCACTACCACCACAAAAAAAAAAAAAAAAGTGCACATAGTGAATGATTATAAAGTCAGTGTTTTTTTTTTTTTCATTTTCAGAATTTAATAGTCTACAGACAAAATTTAATATTTTTATGAATGCCTGTTTTGAAGCTGATAATCATTTTTCTCCATGCACGTTGATAACATGAAGTAATGGAATTGCAAACATCCCTGTACATTTATTCAGTTTTTGCATGTGATCTTTTTCACTTGTTGCCCTCAATTCATCAACTGTTACTGGTTTTGTACAGTAAACTTTATAGTTTAAGTATCCCCATAAAAAATTCTAGTGGTGTAAAGTCTGGTGAATGCAGTGAATATTCTACAGAATCTCTTTGTCTGTTTGACAAAAACCCATCAAAGTAGGGCCTTATGTTGCTATGGTAGTGTGGGAGCACCCCCATCTTGCTGAAATAAAACTATATCTTCAAAATCTTCTTGAATGTTTGATGTGATAGATTGTTGTAGTACGTTCAAGTAGATGGATCCCGTCACAATTACATCAAAAAGAATGCTTAAAATAATTATTATGATGAGAAAAGACATCATTCTGTTACTTCAGGTAAAGTTCCTTTATAACATACTGATTCTCAAGTCCCTGGCAGGTGCAATTGTGTCGCTAATTGAGACATTTAATTTAAATGTAGCCTCATTACTCCGAGCACACTGGGCAAAATGTCTAGCAACAGTTCTTGCAACTCATTACTTTCTGAGTTCAAATCCTGACAAGGCCAGCTTTGCTCTTCATCTTCTTTGAATGAAAAGAATAAAATACTAGTCAAGTACTGAAGTCAGTGTTATTGACTTGCCTACTTGCCTCAAAATTGCTGGTTTTGTGTCAAAATTAGAAGGAATTATACACACACATATATATATATATATATATATATATATACATACATACATATGAATGTCTGTTTGTATCTATCAATATATATATATATATATATATATACTCACTTTTACTTGTTTCAGTCATTTGACTGCGGCCATGCTGGAGCACCGCCTTTAGTTGAGAAAATCGACCCCAGGACTTATTTTTTGTAAGCCTAGTACTTATCCAGTTTCCGTCTACCAAATCCACTCACAAGG
>NC_069000.1:13904378-13907663 GCF_001194135.2 Octopus bimaculoides
CTGGGGTCGATTTTCTCGACTAAAGGCGGTGCTCCAGCATGGCCGCAGTCAAATGACTGAAACAAGTAAAAGTGAGTATATATATATATATATATATATATATTAATAGATAATTCCAGGAGTGAATAGAAAAATTCTGAAACTTGAGGGGATGGGCCCCCCCATATATGGATTCTAATGGCACAGGGGCCCACTTGCCATCAAGCAAGCTGTCAACCTGGCCAGTCTACCACTGGTCATGAGCCAGAAACTCTAACCACTTCTGTGTGTATGCAAACATGTGAGAGAGAGAGAGAGAGAGTGTGAGAATATCTAATTATAGTAAGGAGAGAGGTTTGGAAAATTTTTTTTGTCAAGAAAGTATGTCACAATAATCTTGATGGACAAGATAAAACCATGCTGAGTAACTGTGAACAAAACAAAGAACAATAACAACAATAGTTGAATAAACATACATCATGCATGACAACAAATAAACAATGTACTGAGTATTTCTCAAGAGGAAGAATGTTTCCCATCTTCTCTTTGAGTTCTCTTTTCTCTCTTTCTTCTTCTTCTTCCCCTCCGTCTCTCTCTCCTTCTCTCCCTCCCACTTTCATTCTCTCATTGTGTGTTTAGTCTGTGAATGTTTATTCTATGAACATGTCTCGCTCTCTCTCTGTCTGTCTGTCTGTCTCTCTCTCTCTCTCTCTCTCTCTCTCTCTCTCTCTCTCTCTCACTCCTTGTGTTACCTACTGAGTCATTTCTCATTACACTGAACGGAAAATCCCAGTTACATGAAAATATTTTTAATGTCATCTATCATTAAATCATATTAACTACAGTGTTTATAATTTAAAATCATTAATGCTAGATCTAGTTTGTTTTCATTCTTCTTTTTTTTTTTTTTTGAGAAATTTACAAGATCTTGTCTTGCATTTAGTAGGGAAAGTAAAAAAAGTAACATTTTTCCAATTTATTCTACACTTTTTAGCATTACGCACACATATGCGCACGCGCACACACACACACACATGCATGCACTTGCACACATGCACTCACATGTATGCATACATATACACATACAGGCACACACATGCATTCATGCACGCATGTGCATACAGATGCACATAGTCACACATATGCACACACAGATGCATGCACATACAGGCACGCACAGCTGTGCGCATGCACACACATACACACAATGTAATTTTAAGAAATTTTGAAATTACATGCCTAAATTTAACCCTTTAGCATTTAAATCAGCCATGTTGTTGTTGTTGGCGCTCCATCGCTTACGACATCGAGGGTTCCAGTTGATCCGATCAACGGAACAGCCTGTTCGTGAAATTAATGCGCAAGTGGCTGAGCACTCCACAGACACGTGTACCCTTAACGTAATTCTCGGGGATATTCAGCATGACACAGTGTGACAAGGCTGACCCTTTGAATTACAGGCACAACAGAAACAGGAAGTAAGAGTGAGAGAAAGTTGTGGTGAAAGAGTACAGTAGGGTTCGCCACCATCCCCTGCCGGAGCCTCAGGGAGCTTTAGGTGTTTTCGCTCAATAAACACTCACAACACCCGGTCTGGGAATCGAAACCGCGATCCTATGACCACGAGTCCACTGTCCTAACCACTGGGCCATTGCGCCTCCACTAAATCAGCCATATACAGCCCTAATATTCAATTTGTTTTATGTTCAAATGGACCAGATCTGGCCTCTCACACATACTCTAAAATGTCATTTTAAAAATAAACAATCACATCATTGAAGTCTGAAAGCTCTGAGATAATTCATGATTAATTCAAAACAATGTGAATAAATAATCATTACATTTGAACACTAAAAGGGTTAAACTGTCTATGTACCTTCATATCCAACCTAAATATCACATCTACCCTACAATATCATTCTAGAAATAAACAATTATGAGACAATGCATAATCAATCCAAAACAATGCAAATGAATGAACATTAGCACAGGAGTGGCTGTGTGGTAAGTAGCTTGCTTACCAACCACCAGTCACTGTTCGGCCCCAAAAAGTTTCATTTGTGAGATGTGATAGCAAAGAAGAGCACACATTCACTCTCTGCATGCGATTAGACTCGAAAAGTTTGTGAGGAACCCACTGACCCAATTTGCTGACTTTTCTGATGGCACGCAGGTGTCACTGAATGGTTGAATGACCAAATCCAAGCTTCTCTGCTAGTTCCTCAACAGCTGCGATGGGATTTTGTTCCACCAAGTTTTGCAGAATGTCCTCATTGAGCTCTACTGATCTTCCAGGATGAGGCTTATCCGCTAGGCTTGTAGTTTCCAGCTCAGAATTTCTGGAACCACCATTGACACTGGCTTACGCTTATTGCCCAATCTTCATATACTGCATTAATATTCCTTGTACTTTCTGTTATGCTGTCGCCTTTATTGAACCCATAATGCAAAATATGCCGAATATGCTCCTTTATCACTTCCATTATAGCTTTGAAAAATATAACTATTAAAATTGAACTGCACTCTTCTTGCAATAAGAATAAGGTTTGAGGTAAAATTACTCCCTGCTTTTATAGCAAGTTGATCCAGGTAGTTATTCTTCCCCCCTCTGACTTTTAATTCATGCAACTGAAAAAAAAACCCATATTATTTATGGGATGACCCAATACTAACATATTTATAGGGGAAGAAAAAGAAGGGAAAAACCCATAATTAGCCCACCGAAGAAAAAAATAAAAAGAAAAAATATGGTGGGGATTAAGCAGCAACAGATGATGGCAGTGGGGTAGGTGGGTGGGTGTAATAACAGGTTGTACACCCTAGAACAAATTACACAAGCGTTGCCACGGAGAATGGTCAATGACACTAACTATTCAGCCAGCGCACTACTTAATGAAATAGTAGGTTTGAAGGTTCTCAGATGCAAAGAAAATTCACACCTGATTTCTTTATGCTTGTCCTACTCACTCTTCTCTTCCCACTCCCCACTGTCTCTTGTTCTCTTTCTTTCTCATTGTATTTGATCACAAAACTCACATGTACTTTGTATGTGTATCACTCACATTTCTTAATTGTTTGTTGTCTCGACTCTTCCTATTTTATCGAAAGGGAAATTCCACTTAAGTGGGGGTTTTTTGAAGGTTAGGAACCATCATAATTATGATGACATGAATTCCTTATCAAACGTTTCAATTTTACAAATCATGTAAAGACCTGTTGCACACACAAACACACACACACACACAACCACACACAAGCAACACCAACGTCCACTCAATGATTAGCCAGAGATGATTTTTAAAATGA
>NC_069000.1:13907763-13916017 GCF_001194135.2 Octopus bimaculoides
ACAACAATATATATATATATACATATATATATATATATATATACCAGCTTGCAAAACACATTTTAGCAAAAAAAACTCCCACATATTGGGCCCTGGACAAAACTTCTCGTATAACATTGCGACACACACAAGCTGATATCTAATATGCACTGTGTATGTGTAAAACAACTGCATGCATGGAGACACACATACAAACCCTATACAACCATAAGAAACAAATTTAAAAAATCAAACCAATCACACATACATAATTTAGAAAAACACAAGCACATTCATAGTCATATACACTAAGTCTAGTCACATTATCTCTCCTAATCTTGTCAATGTTTTAAACATGTTCTTTCCTTCTCAAATCTAGTGATTTCCATTATTCAGTGTGGCTTTAATATTTGCACATGGAATTTTTTTTCTGATATATTTTTTAAAAATTTTATTTTCGCTATTTTTTCATTTTTACTCGTTCATACTTCTGATGAAGAGTTTATGTCAAAAATATTAAGGTATGAGACTAACGATAAAAAAAAAAACTTTTATTTTATCTTTTCTTGTTTTACATGTTGCTATTTTCATGTTTACACACACACAAAAGATGGGTAATAGTAACACAAAAGTAAAGAAAAAATACAATAAAGCCTTTTGTTAATTGGTCTCACGCCCAAAGTAATAAAAACATCTGCTTTTATCTCAGATGTTTTATGTGTGTGTGAATTATATATGCATGTATATTTGTACATATATATATATATATATATATATATATATATATATATATATATATATATATATATATGTATATATGTATATATATATACACACACACACACACACACACACATAGACTTTACACTATTTGCATATGTAGTACGAGGTGACAGCACTAAGCAGTGCTGTATATAAATACAAATTTGTTATCAGTTCAAATATGCTTGAGGGCGATCTTTCGGTACGAGTTCCTAAATATCGGCCTTTTCCGTAACACCCGCACGTTTTTCACTACGGTGTTAGGGTTAGGGTTTTAGGGTTAGGGTTAGGGACGGAATTCCCTAACGCAAACCCTAAAACCCAAACCGTAAACCTAACCCTAACTCTAAACCCTTCAAAATAAATCACGCTCTCTGTATGTCTTTCACTGTTATGACGTCGTTTCCCTGTTTCTCTCCAACACTTTTTATGGAAAAGGCCGATAATTAGGAACTCGTACTGAAAGATCGCCTGCTTGAGGTATATTAAAAACCATTACAAAGCCATTTGTTGCATTTTGCCATGGATAAAATTTTTACTGTTGACAAATGGGCGTAAATACACAGGATTGACTTACAGTGCCACCTGACCAGACTGGAGGATGCATGCATTTCATAGTGGTTATCTCCTCTTCAGCCATAGAAACAGGACAAGAAACCACTGCGAACTGACACGAGAGATAGGATCTCTCTAATGACATTCTTGTCCCTCAGTCAATGACTGGTTGCACTATTCAGGGATCTTTTTTAAAACGGGGGCCACATTTTTCATTAATGTTTTACGTAGTGTTTTTGGTACCGAAAGACTTTCAAACTTCGTATACTTATCTATTTTGTGTTATAGAACAGAAAAATATTTTTGTATTCGAATTTATTTCATGTAAAAAATTGTCTTATTTCGATAATTTCAACCAATCACTGACGTCCATTCAGCCGATATACATTAAGTGCCGACTACATAAACAAACGATTCTTCGTTTTATTTGCTTTTTTCATTTTAAATTTGCTTTAACCCTAACCCTAACCCTAGAGTTAGGGTTAGGGTTAATTGTTTCAGAATCGTTTGTTTGTGTAGTCGGCACTTAATGTATATCGGCTGAATGGACGTCAGTGATTGGTTGAAATTACAGAAATACGACAACTTTAACATGGAATAATTTATGGATTTCTTTTTTTTTTTTTTAAGAAGACTAAGAGAAAAAGATGTTTTATATGACACATTCTACCAGTGTTCCAAGTTTCAAAGTGTTTCGTTAATGAAAAATGTGGCCCCCGTTTTAAAAAAGATCCCTATTGAGCGACTTACCTTAAATAAAATATTGGGTCACAATGCTAAGCAGTGATGTGTACAAATACAAAATTGCTTGAGACATATTCAAAACCTTAATAAAGCCATTCATTGTGTTTTGTCACAGAGAAAATTTCACACTGTAAGCAAATGAGTGTGAATACGTTGAATCAGGTCACTGTGCCACCTGAACAAACTGGGGGAATGTGTGTGTTTCGGAGTGATTATCTCCTCTTCAGCCATAGAAATTGGACAGAGAGGTACTGCAAAGTGACACGAGAGACAGTATACATTTACATATAAGTCCCAAACTGTGATATCGTTTTGAGGTGTGTTGAGTATATGATACTGAAACGCTACAATAATAGTGGAAGAGTGATATCGATCATCTTTGCTCATCTCAGGGTGAGTTTCTTGCCCAGTCTGGGACATTCATGTAGGGAACTTTCCCAGGATGCTATCCCCCAAGAAATTGGTGTATAAACAAAACATACATACATATATATATATATATATATATATATATATATATATATATATATATATCTCTGTATATATATTTACATGTGGAGGCGCAATGGCCCAGTGGTTAAGGCAGCAGACTCGAGGTTGGAGGATCACGGTTTCGATTCCCAGACCAGGCGTTATGTGTGTTTATTGAGCGAAAACACCTAAGTTCCACTAGGCTCTGGCAGGGGGTGGTGGCAACCCCTGTTGTACTCTTTCACCTCCACTTTCTCTCATTCTTTCTTCCTGTTTCTTGAGTAAAGCTGTGATGGACTGGCGTCCCGTCCAGCTGGGGTGGGAACATATACGCCATAGAAACCGAGAAACCGGGCCCATGAGCCTGGCTAGGCTTTAAAAAGGCACAAAAGAAAGAAAGAAATATGTATTTACACACTCTTTACCTATCTTTCTATCTCTTTCTCTCTCTCTGTATGTGTATTAACTTTCATGCACTGCCTTCATTTCGTTTACAACCTTATCTTCTAATATTTAATTTCATATTAGGACACTCTGCTTATTACACACAAAGTGCTTAGCTATCAAATCCTGTTTTCTGATTGGGTAAAAATGAACAAGCTCTAAACCTATGCAACATTTTTCTAAAGTTTTTCTGGAATAAATTAATCACAATCTCGGATTCAGCATTAAAAAAATATAGCAATATGCCAAACTTGAAAATGTTCACTTAACTGTAAAATTTCAAAGTCTGTGACAGCCATAGGGTGAAAGTAAATAATTCCATGGGGAAACTGATATAACTGAAGCTTTATAATACAGCATTTCTCTATTATAACAATTCCCAATATATTATAACAATTTCAAATATATTATATGTAATAATTCAGAATATAACTTTTCTATAATATAAACAACTTGAAACAGTTTTCTTGTATTTCTTCCACAACAAAGTATACCATAGTTCATTAATTTTAAGGGTATGACTAAATACTGAATCAATTATCTTCTCCATTTGTTGTCTAGGTGATAAATCAGTTGCTCTGATATAGTGTTGTATTCTTTGTCTATTGCTTTCATTTTTCACATTTCTAATGATGAATTTTTCTCTTCTCTGTATATATTTACCAGACACACACTCTCTCTCACTCTATAAAAGTATATTGCTCACAATGAGCAATATGCTTGTCAGTGTGTGTAAGCATGTGTATAAAGAATTTCATTAGAACAACACAGTGATTTAAAAGAAAGGTATGTAACAGATAATTTATTTTAATAGGGTACTCTTCTGTTAGCAAATATGATTTTTCTTACACACACATGGACTCACTTGGCACAGGGTGGGGGTTAAGAATTTTAATTACAATTTTTTTGTTGATGTTGTTGCTTAAATTTCAGCAATGGACCACTGCATTATCATTCCATAAAATGTACTTATGGGGAGAAAAATACTGAAAAACATCAATACATGCTATAGTGACAAAGAAACTAGGAAGAGACCAGGTGGTCATGACATGTGTTAGAAACAACAGCTAAATCTCCCTTAAATCACACACTTTTTTTGCATGAAAATTATTTTGAAATTATAAACAACAAACAAATTTCAGATTTGGATTGTACATATTTTAAAACTGACTTAAAAAAGAATTCTGAGAAAAAAAAAAAAAAAAATTCAGGATTGGGGTGGGGTTGGGTGAGGGTCAATGAAAGAAATTTTTTTTAATTTCACTATAGGTACAGGAGTGGCTGTGTGGTAAGTAGCTTGCTTACCAACCACATGGTTCCGGGTTCAGTCCGACTGCATGACACCTTGGGTAAGTGTCTTCTACTATAGCCTCAGGCTGACCAAAGCCTTGTGAGTGGATTTGGTAGAGGGAAACTGAAAGGAGCCCGTTGTGTGTATATATATATATGTATGTATGTATGTATGTATATATGTGAGTGTATGTTTGTATGTGTTTGTCCCCCACCCCACCGAACATCACTTGACAACCCATGCTGGTGTGTTTACATCCCCGTAACTTAGTGGTTTGGCAAAAGAGACCAATAGAATAAGTACTAGGCTTACAAAAAATAAGTCCTGGAGTTGATTTGCTCGATTAAAAGCAGTACTCTAGCATGGCCACAGTCAAATAACTGAAACAAGTAAAAAGAATATTGTTTTTAAATTATGTTTCATTTTCTGTCTGAAAATAAAAGAAGTGAAGATTGTAATGGTGATCACTGATCACCAAAATTTCTTATTTTAAATTCTCAAGGCTTTTTCCATTGCTTTTAAGAGCATAGTGCAAAAAAGACAGGCCAAAATCAGTATTGAGTTGGGGAGAGGGTTTTGAAAAAGTTCATAAATTTTCTCTCTCAATGAAAAGTAAATATAAATAATCACCTTTAATGAAAGTCAGAAATTCTTCATGCCTTATTTTTTGTGCTTGAAGGTCAATTTTCAGGGTTAACAAGAGAGTAAAGGTCAGTTTATCTGTTGCATATAGACTTCGGACAGTATACTTGTAAATTTCATAAGTCATAAACCGTATGATGTTCAGAATTCTCTTTTGAGTTATTGGTGATTTAGCTGATCTGAGAATCAAACATAGATAAAGGCATAATGATTAGTATTTTCATAATAATGGAATCTTCAAGTGATTCCTTTCTCTCAAACTCAATTAGAAATTTGTCTGAAATTTCTGAGATGTATTATTGGTGAGCAGGCAGAATCATAAGCAGTTCAGACAAGATACTTAGCAGGATTTCTTTAAGCTTGTTGTGTTCTGAGCTCAAATCCTGCTAAGGTCAACTTTACCTTTCATGCTTTTGAGCTACATAAAATAAGCACCAGTTGAGCACTAGAGTTGATTTAATTAACTTACCCTACACTAAAGTTGCTGGCCTTGTGCCAATATTTCAAACAATTACTATAGACAGTTGTAGTGTATATATAGATCAGTGTCTACATGATAGGCCTTTATCTTGGTTGTTGTGGCCACAACCTTTCAGCCATGGTACCTTTCAGCCATGGTACCTTTCAGCCATGGTACCTTTCAGCCATGGTACCTTTCAGTCATGGTACCTTTCAGCCATGGTACCTTTCAGCCATGGTACCTTTCAGTCATGGTACCTTCCAGCTTTCTTCAGGAGCCTGTCAAGTTCAGTAACATTCACAAGATTTCAAACCACATCCATTATTAAATCCATAGGAAGAGATTGTTCTCATTTCATTGTCCATATAGGGATATTCTCCTTCTTGGGTTATTGCTCACAATGTTTTGATTGTTCCATGGAGCTATAACAGAAAACAATTGTCCAAGGTGTCACCCAATGGGGCTGGATATTAAAAGGAAATCTATATTAATTAATCCAGTGGAACTAATTTTGTTCTCAACATTTCTTTTTATTGTTATCGTTGTTGTATCGTCCCTGATCAACATTGATTGAACAGATCAATAGTTAAAGGTGCTCCAGTCATAACTACTCCTTGTGGTTTATCAAGAACCATATTGTCCAGTGAGTTTTCCTTTTTGAACACGGTAGAGTGTAATTTTAGGACATTTCATTGCTATTTCTAGCAAGTTAAATAACTGCTTATAGATACCCTTGTCTCCACTAGTCTTAGTATTCATCTGTGATAAGTAATTGGAGAACTTCTATATTGTTATTCGACCTGCTAGAAATAGCAGCCAAATAACCATCAAATCATGTTCGATAAAGTTAAAAATTACACATTGGATAATTTAGTCCTAGATACATTTTGTGTGAAAATAAAAAGAGATTGTCACAGCCAGAAAACCTCAATTGTATACCTGTTGAGGATAAACAGCTGCAGCAACAACACATATTTAACCAAACAAACAAGATCAAAGAGTAGATCTTATCTGACACTCAAGCAAAAATTTATATTCTGTTTCATGGAAATAGAATACGAATTTTAAAATTCATAGATTCACATCAGTTACCTCCGACTAAATTGGAATCTGTTTCTACAAAATGCTGCCCAAAATTTAAGTTGCATAAATTAATACCAGATACTTACAAAGAAAAATAGTTAAAACATACATGGATGCAACCACTACAATAGATAAAATGTCACAGTGTTACACGTTTTTCAGTTACATGACTGCTGAGTGTGAGAACTAAAGCACATATAATGTAAACATCAATAATACAGGCACTCTATTTATGTTTTTTCCAAGAAAAGGGTTGGATGTCAAGTAAGATACTTATAAATTTTAATGATGCATTTTTGTTAACATGTTCCTGGTGAAAACAAATTTTCTGAGAAAAAATACAAAAATTTATTTTTGTTTGAATCTGCTTCTGTGAAGTAACTTTTCTTAATTACACCACACCCAATAGAATTATTACAGACTTAGCTGTGTGGTTAAGAAATTTGCTTCCCAACCACTGGTTCTAGTTTCAGTCCTACTGCATGGCACTTTAGACAAGTGTCTTCTACTACAGCGCTGGGCTGAACAAAGCCTTGTGAGTGGATTAGGTAGATGGAAACTGAAAGAAGTAGCCATTTACATACATACATACATCCGTTCATACTTACATATATATGTATGTATGTATGTTTGTATGTATGTCCAACAATCACCCTCCTCACCAAGCAAGCTGGATGGGGTTACCAGTTTAGATGCTGAAGACCAGACCATGCAGAACGATACATAAGACCTGTCAAAGGGCAGAAGAGCTCATGAGCAGTCAACAGCCATCCAACGATATGTGCATATGTTTATGTATGCATTATGTATCATTCATTTACAACATTCTGTGAAACCATGTGTAGTCACTGGGGAAGTACTACTTCGCTTAGAAACAAGCAAGAGCTGGTAACAGGAAAAGCGTTAAGGCAAATAAAATATGCTTCAATAAAATCCATCTGACCTATGCAAACACAGGTGAACATTAAAGCGATGATGATGATGATGATGATGATGCTTGTTGTTGTAAATTGAAAGTTGTTATAATGATTTTGTTCCTAAACAACATGAAACAGTTTTGCAAACACCACTGTACCCTATCCAGCTTCGTACATAAAATAAAAAAAATAAAAAAAGAAGTTTACCCTCTCAGAACAAATAACAATGAATGAATATACCTTTCCATTGACATATCAAACAGCTGAAGAAATTGTTCTAGTGCTGTCTGATACATGCAATTTACCAAACTCATTTCAGTGATGAGGAAATACAAGATACTTCCTCTGGTAGCAACAGGCCGAAATTCTTCCCGTGCTTCGTTAATTTTCACTTCTGTTTCAGCAGCTGTAATTAACTTCTGTTTCACTTCTTGTGATGTATCTTTTGTGATATGGAGAACATTGATTAAATTAGAATCCTCAACTAACGAACCCTGTAATAGAAGAAAAGATAATCAAAACATACATTTTGCATTTTCACATGTATATATATTAATTAGTGTGTGTG
The DNA here is from genome assembly GCF_001194135.2 of Octopus bimaculoides. Classification (NCBI taxonomy): domain Eukaryota; kingdom Metazoa; phylum Mollusca; class Cephalopoda; order Octopoda; family Octopodidae; genus Octopus; species Octopus bimaculoides. The sequence continues at coordinate 13,915,680 of NC_069000.1, forward strand.
TGTGTGTGTGTGTGTGTGTGTGTGTGTGTGTTGTATGTGTGTAACAGATATATATTAATCAATGAAATTCCAGCTTAATCTGATTTTCACGTTTTGTTATTTGCAATTTTTACAATATTGAAATAAACTAATACTTTCATGTGTTATGCAGTCATCAGTTTTATGTAGCGACAGTCATGTTCTGTTAATTGTGGAACACGACTGTCGCTAATTAAACCTGATGATTGAATAACACATGAAAGTACTAGTTTATTTCAATATTGTAAAATTGTAACAATTGCAAATAATGAAATGTGAAAATCAGACTAAAATGGAATTTCATTGATTAATATATTGTT
>NC_069000.1:13916907-13918417 GCF_001194135.2 Octopus bimaculoides
CTAATGTATTTATATTAATTTCTCATTCTACATATTAACATTTTAAAAGTTTAAATAAAATATTTTTCAATGTGAAAATTTGTAAATATATATATAAATAAATATATGTATAAATAAATATAAATTGCTCCATTTATTATTATTCTTATATATATATATATATATATATATATATATCTTTTATACATATCAGCGTATGTATTACATATGCATGTCTGTGTGTATGTGTGTGTGTATGCACATGCATAAATGTATGTGTATGTGTATTTGAGTGCATATATATGTGCGTGAATGTGTTTGTGTGTTTGCATGTACAGAGTATTTTAATTTCTGCCATTAGAGCCTCTCCATAAAATGCCAACAGCACAGTCTGCTGACAGTTTCAAATGACATTGCCTGCACCGAGGCTCTCTTGAATTAAAATACAAAATATGCGCACATTCCTAATTATTTGAACAAATGGAATTTTTACTGTTTACTTTTCAACAAGTAGATATGAAATGCTGAACTCTACTTCCCAAATAAATAATTTTATATGCTTGCATAAGAAATCTGAGAAAAAATATTGTTCTGCTTTATAATTTGATAGAATATGTAACCTCAACATTCTTTATATAAGTTTTTTCATAATAGCTTCTATTATAATTAAAAACTGGTATGGTGGCTGTTTGGTTAGGAAGCTTGTTTGCAACCAAGTTTTTTGGTGTTCAATCCTACTTTACAGCATCTTAGGTATTATAAATATTATGACTCCAGGCTAAGTAATGCCTTATGAGTGAATTTGGTAGGCAAAAACTGTAAAGAAGCCCATGATATATATAAATTGATGTGTGTGTGTGTGTGTGTGTGTGTGTGTGTGTGCATTTGTGTCTGTGTTTGTCCCCACATCACTGCTTGACAACCGGTGTTGGTGTGTTTACATACCCCCGTAACTTAGTAGTTCAGCAAAAGAGACTGATTGGATAAGTACTAGGCTTAAAACAAAAATTCCTGGTGCCAGTTTGTTCAACTAAAACCCTTCAAGGAGGAGCTCCAGCATGACCACAATCAAATGACTGAAACAAGTAAAATTTTAAAAGAATAACAATAAAATATTATTAGGAATTGTATAAAAATTATTATTAAAATAGTTTCTTTATTGCAGAAATATAACCGATTCATTGCAGATAAATTTTAACAATTAAAATCTTATATGGACCCTCAAGGGCCTTACAGACCCCTGCTTGAAAACTATGGTGCTAGAATAAGTAACACACTTGAAAATAGTAAGTACTGGGGGCAATTTGTTCAACTAAATCCTTTAAGGCTATGCCCCAGCATGGCCACAGTCCAATGACAAACAAATAAAGGTAGTAGATAATATGGATACAAGAACTGAAATTTGGAAGAACTGAAATTTGAAGGTAAAATCCAGGGGAATAATTACAACATCCTGAGAGTTTGTCTCCTTGTTCAATTTTCAATTATCCTATATATATATATATATATATATATATATATATATATATAT
>NC_069000.1:13918764-13922710 GCF_001194135.2 Octopus bimaculoides
ATATATATATATATATATATACACGTCATACGACAGGCTTTTACTAGTTTCCATCTACCAAATCCACTCACAAGAACTGAAATTTGGAAGGAGAGGTGGGGTTAGTTGATTACATCAACCCCAGGATTTGGCTGGTACTTTATCTTATTGACTTTGGAAGGATGAAAGACAATGTTAACTTTAAAGTTTGAACTCAGAATGCAAAGAGAAAGAATAAATTCCGCTCTAAAGATTCTGCTTATTCACCCACTCTATCAGCGTCTTACAAAATACTTCAAGTCCACAATGTAAAGTGACTGGTGTTAAGAAGGGCATCCAGCTGTAAAAACCATGCCAAAACTGACCTTGCCTATGCAAGTGCCACGTAAAAAGTACTCAACCCACTCTGCGGTGTGGTTGGTGTTAGGAAGGGCATCCAGCTGTAAAAACCATGCCAAAACAGACACAGAAACATGGCACAGGTTCCTGCCTTGCCAACTCCTGTCAAACCTTCCAATGCATGCCAGCATGGAAGGAGAATGTTACACGATGATGATGATGATGATGATGATGATGATGGTGGGGTGCTGTAAACCTTCGTGAAAGGCCTGGTTGGAGGCCCAACCTTCCAAGCTCCTTTACAGGGCTTAGAAAAACTGAAGGACTGCTCTGCAATAAGTGTGTGATTCTTAAAGGGGAATACGTTTAATAAAATCATAATTAACTGATCTTCCTGCATTTTCTTTTACCCAAAGCCAGGAATTTTTCAGCACCCCGTTGTATATTCTGTATTCTCCAACATTGTGTAATACAGTTTCACATGTGATCACATGACCGACCAGACTATCATATGTTGTTACACATCGCTGGTCACAATGCACTTTGCATTGTTTTGGCCTTCAAATGACACTGCCTGGTTGGCTAGGCAAGCAGGTCAACATTCCACCCCACTTATTGAAAAGAGAATTGGAGCAATGTGAATGAAGTGTTTTGCTCAAGCACACAATGCACTACCCAGTCTTGAAATTGAACCAATGATCTAGCCATCAGGAATGCAACAGCTTAACCATTAGACCACATGCCTTCCCATAATACAGCTTATCACTGAGATGAAATCAAAGCCATACATCTCCCGAGTACAGTAATATTCTGTTTAACCTATTGAATACAATACTAGCAAGCTTGCTTGCTATGCTGCACTAGGGAAGTATTTATGGCATTGGTCTGGCTGATCTGAAAATGCCAAATTTACAATGCTTAGTTGCATACATGTGATTTGTCAAATGTGACTCTCATAGTACTGGCAGAGATTAAATGTCATCTTTCAGTAAGTAGATTTATATCCCAGGGCTGCAATATGAATTGTGTAGTTACTATATTTAATACATTTGAACCAGACAATGCAGAGAAATAAACATAGGTGCAGGCAGAGCTGTGTGGTAGGAAGCTTGCTTCCTAACTACATGGTTCTAAGTTCAGTCCCACTACAAGTCACCTTGGGCAAGTGTTTTCTACTTTAACCAAGGCCTTGTGAGTGGATTTGGTAGATGGAAACTAGTAAAAGCCTGTCGTATGTACATATATATATATATAGGAGGTGCAATGGCTCAGTGGTTAGGGCAGCGGACTTGCGGTCATAGGATCGCGGTTTCGATTCCCAGACCCGGCGTTGTGAGTGTTTATTGAGCGAAAACACCTAGAGCCATATTTTACATTGCTTGAAGTTTCTACCTATCGCAATGGAGCCCAGCAATTTCCTTAAATAGAACAGTTGTACAAGTTGTATCTACTTTCCTAACAATGTTTAGCTAAACCACGAGAGGATATGCTAAAGCTCAGAAAGAACTTGAGCACTTTTTTTTTTTTTTTTTTCCATCTCTAATCATAACTTGTTAAGAGCTAATTAAAACATAATTACTTATAAACCATCGTAAACATAATAATTCACATCAGCTGATCCGGAAGCTTGCTTCCTGTGATAAGAAGTGATGCATACGGTGATGGAAATATTGAGAAAAACACTTAAGAAATGTAAACAAAGCAACTCCAAACGACAATCCTGTAGAATACAAAATGTCACATCGAGTGCAAACAAGAAATCAAACCTGAGTACTGGTCAGTCTATAGAGAAGGTTGTCTTCTAACTCTTGCATCTTTTTTTTGTTTGTTGTGATGTCTTCCATTAACTTCACTCGTTCACTTTCAAGTTCCTGTTTACAAGAAAATCAATATTGTTTGAGTTATCCCTTTTGGTTAAACAGATATCTGAGTATCTGACAACAATAAACAAAATGTGTGATGTTTTTTTTATAGCCACTTGCATGTTAATTTCATGAGCAGGCTGTTCCGTTGATCGGATCAACTGCAACCCTCGACGTCGTAAGCGACGGAGTGCCAACAACAACAACAACAGCAACTGCATTGTTACCACTGCCAGATGGCAAGCTGGCTGAAATGTTAACACAGCAGGCAAAATGCTTAGTGGCACTTTATCCATCTTTATATTCTGAGTTTAAATTCCACCAAGATCCATTTTGCCTCCCATCCTTTTTATGATTGTGCAATAATACATTAACATGAGCATGATTTAATGTAACCTTGATATCTTCCATCTGTCACAACCTCCTTACCATAAATACATACAAAGCCTGTTATTATTTCCCATAAATATGTAAACAAATAGTCTCAGTTTCCTATAGTCTTCCAGTAAACAGTACATGCTGTCTATTACTTCAGTGTACTTAGAGTATGACAATCTGGAAATCACTTGAAACACAATTGTGCCTTCTATGTACTGACTGCCTCTTCCTTCTGTTTCTATGACGCATGTCTTCAATTTGTTTTTAATTTTCTAATATCTGAGTCATTTATCCATCAAAGTTAGATATAAAAAGCTATGTATGTATGTGTGTGTGTGTGTGTGTGTGTGTGTGTACAAGGGGATGCTGAAAACTTCCTGGCTTTAAGGGTATTGTGAAAGGGTAGAGCTGTTATCATTAGGGGGGCATAAGACAACTATTTTGGAGAAGATATGCAAAAAATCATGATGGTATACAATATATCTTTCTCTTTTATGCAGATTTAATGCATGAAAGCAGCTTCTACAGTGGATTTTGGTAAGATTGAAGCATGAGTGATCATGAAGTTTCTCTTTTTGCAAAGCAAAGGAATGGCAGAAATCTATCGCAAGATAAAGGAAGTCTTGAATGATGACTGCTCATCTTATTCCACAGTGAAAATTTGGACGTTAAGGTTTTGGACTCATCCTTTTGAGGTCACAGATGAAGCTCAGTCAGGATGGCCAACTTCTGCAACCACAGATGGAGGACAAAGCCAATGCTGTGCATGTCTGATTCTCAAAGACTGCCGGGGTTTCAGCTAAGGTCATAGATGAGACTCTGGGAATTTCTCATGAAAGTGTTGGCCACATCATCCACAACATGAGAAAGCAAAATGGGTGCTGAAATGCCTGAACACAGATCAGAAGTACATCAGAGGTGATTTTGAACTGGTTTGCAGCAGGAGAGGCTGATTTTATTGCTCATTTAGTCACCATGGATGAAACATGGCCTCATCATTATGATCCCCAAACCAAGCAGCATCTATATATATAAAAATGAGAATGTGTGTGTGTGTGTGTCTGTCTGTCTGTATGAATCCCTAAAACTCGAGAACTACGCAACCAATTTCATTCAAATTTTACACATGCCTTACTTAGGGTTCCAGTTGTGTTTTAGTCAAAAAAAATGATTAACTTCTTGCAGAGTTCGAGCACACGGCAACATAATATCTCCTCCACTATTTAAGTATTACGTGTCAAAAGTGAAACAAAAACACTCATGTCAAATACTTTCACTTTAAAAATGAAACTATTCCATTAACTGAAACAATCACATTTCGATACTGTAGTGACAGATACTTTCACAGAGAGAGAGAGAGAGAGAGAGAGAGAGAGATGTATATGTAT
>NC_069000.1:13923978-13926644 GCF_001194135.2 Octopus bimaculoides
CTAGTATTGCTTGACAACCGATGCTGGTGTGTTTATGTCCCTGTCACTTAGCGGTTCGGCAAAAGAGACCGATAGAATAAGTACTAGGCTTACAAAGAATAAGTCCCGAGGTCGGTTTGCTCGACTAAAGGCGGTGCTCCAGCATGGCCGCAGTCAAATGACTGAAACAAATAAAAGAGTAAAAGAAAAGAGTATACACATATATAGGCATATATCATCATCATCATCATCATCATCATCATTTAACGTCCGCTTTCCATGCTAGCATGGGTTGGACGATTTGACTGAGAACTGGTGAAACCGGATGGCAACACCAGGCTCCTGTAAATAACACATTTAAAACATTCAAAAATCTTATGTAAGATCTCCAACAATAATTCTGGAGGAGGAATTTAAATCAAGAGAGGATGCCTAAAATAAAATGCTTTATTGATAAGAAATTTACTCACAGCTTTTTCCATAAGGATGACTCTACCCAGTAACTGATCTTCTAGACCTTTCACAGTTACTGTGAAATCAATGATAGATGTCCGAGCAGAGATTTCTGGTGTATATGAAGGGTTTGGTAACTTTGTTGTGATGTATAATGTAAAGCCATTCATTACATTACACTCTTTATCTCCAACTTTAACTTTGCACGAAGTACCAATTTTGATGAAGTTTTTCTCAAGTATATTATCCAAAGCTGGGTCGAGTTCCTCTCCTATATCATCAATGAGTAATGGTCTTCCAAGAGACATGCAGTCTTCAAGATGTTGCCGGAAATATTTGTGGTTCAGTGATGTCACCTAGGGAAACCAAAATCAATTCTTACTATGTCAAATTTTATAATTTTATACATTTTTTTTTAATGTATTAACTAAATTTGGCAACAAAATCTCTGATTTACATGACACTAACATATTTTAGTTCTTATTTTTATTTCCATTCCCCTCAAAGAAAAACTATTCCATTTCTCTTTCATGGTATTTTCATTCTATGAAATATGAAATTCTTTCAATGGCGCAACAGCACAAATTTTTATTGGAGGAATAGAGAAATATAATCAAATAAACTGACCCCAAAACATGACTGATACTAATTTTATCTAATCTGGATAGATGGAAGTCAAAACTGACTCCTGCAGGATTTCCTATTAGAATGTAAAAAGATAAAACTAAATACTATTAGGCATTTGATCTGTCACTTTGCTGTTTCATAGCCATGAAAATACACATTCTATTAACCCTTTAGTGTTCAGATTAATCTGCCAAATGCAATGCTTATACATTCCCATTGTTTTCAATTAATCATGCATTATCTCATAGCTTTAGGATTTCGATAGCATATGTGTATTTTTAGAATTATATTGTAAGGTAAGTGTAAGAGGCCAGATCTGGACAGTTTGAACATAAAATGGATAGAATATCTGAGTTGGATATCGCCAATTTGAATGCTAAAGGGTCAAATAATTTTATTTATACAAATTGTATTTAATATTATCCAGAAGACTTTAGCAAAAGTACCCCAAACATTGGTCAAAAAATAAGTCTGTGATTGACTTTATATTACTATACCTGGAGGTCTTTATCACCTTGTTGCTGTTTTATCCATTTCTTGCCTTGTCCTTGTGGATCAATTAATAATGGATATCTTACAGCCTTTGTTACAATAATTCCATTCTGAATAGAGAGTTCATCATTTGGTAATCCTTGCAAATTCCATTCACCAATCTAACAGGTAAAACATATGTAAATATTACTCAGTATATAAGTGCAAAGTTAAAAATGTGAAGAAATTAAATGTTTCTAGAATAGTGGAGGATCTGTGTATGCATGAATGTGTGTATGTATCATCCACTGTCTACACAGTAATCCCTCAACTATCACAGGTATTACATTCTAAAACACTCCGCAACAGGTGAAAATCTGCAGAGTAGAAACAGTACTGGACTTAATTTTTTTTTTAATTTCTATAATTTGGATGTATTATTTTATTATAAATGCAAAACAACAACATGGAGGAATCGACGTAAGCTTAAATAATAAAATGTGATAGGTGAACCACGGATATGGCGAGAGATTATTGTATTCTAACTTATGCTCACCTTCTTCTACGTTGTGGGTATGCTCTAACACCCTGTCACCATCATCTTTATCTCGCTTCCAGTTATTCTCATCCACCCTCATATAATACAAGGTAGCTATGTATCTTCTCTATAGTAAGACACCCGTGCTTGTCTCTCTATCATACTTTATCCTTCGACACCCGGCATAAAACCACTGCCTTCTCTCTCCATTCTTTCTGTGGCCTTCCAAGTTACTTGGTGACCACTTCATTACTACCAGTACAAAAGAAAACAAAACAAAACAAAAAAAAAAGATACCCTGGGCACAAAGTAATATGGTTGGCATTAGGAAGGACACCAGCCATAGAAACCATGGCAAAGCTGATACTGAGACCTGAGGCAGTTCTTTCTGGAGTTCATTGGATCCTGTCACACTATCCAACCCATGCCAGCCGGGAAGTGGACGTAAAATGAGTATGATGATAAGGACAATATGTATCTATGTATGAGTATGTGTGTATATATGTGTGTGTGTGTGTGTGTGTGTGGAAATGTGTATGTGTATGTGTGTGTGTATATATATATATATATATATATATATATATATATATATATATAT
>NC_069000.1:13926838-13945438 GCF_001194135.2 Octopus bimaculoides
ATATATACATGTGAGTGTGTGTATATATATATATATATATATATATATATATATATATATATATGCACACACACATATACAAACTGGGTATGTAAAATACTGCAAAAATGAGTAAATTTGACAATGTATGAGTACATAGGCATAAGAACCACAATGGTCACACCGCGTTCAAAACATTTTGTTTTGCATTCAAATTTCCATAATACACGAGTGTGATTGACTCATGTCTTCCATTACTTACATTCCATTCTATTATATTTTTCCATTCCAATGCACCAGACACGAGATTTTCTATCAAATTTTATCTGAACTATAACAAAGACCAAACTATTTTCATTCTCCCATTGATTCACGATGTTTATTATAGATATCATTTATACTACCATGCTCTTTTGTATTTATATCTTTGTATAATGTAAATGATGAACAGTACTGTGTGTATATTTATAAAATGGGGAATTTTGTTACACATACGCTTTCAGATTATGCATAGATTTTCCACATAAATTTAATGTTTTCCCATAAAATATCATTGACAGTTTCATCATAACTTTTAATATAAAACTGGCTTTTGATTTCATTCAATTTAAATTTTCTATTGTATATATATTGCTTATATCTTATTTCTGACACTCATAAATTCAATTTTCAATACATCTGTAATTTTTTCTCCTGAATTAAGAATTAGAGAATGCTGGAATGTAAAAAGCACCGTTTGAATGTCAGGCCTCATGGAGGCAGTGGCAAGTGATCTAGAGCAGGGTTTTTCAAACTGTGGCCCGCAGACCACAGGGGGTCCACAAGGACAAGACAGGGGGTCCGTAGACAGCAAATACTTTTTATGGGCAATTTGATTTTATATATGTTTTTTAATCGAAATCTTTTAATTGATAATAAACCTATTTGTTAAATACTGTTAAATAAATAAATGTAAAAATATATGTTATTTTAAGCAAATATTTATGTATAAATTTCATAAGCATTTATAAGGGTAAAGGTAAAGCCTGAAATATAAAGGGGTCCGCAAGTCAAAAAGTTTGAAAACCCCTGATCTAGAGCATTGGCAATAACCTGTGCTTGAGAAGACCTGTCAAGCCAAGTGAGATCATAATCATGCCAGTAGCATGTAAGAAGCACCCACTATACCCTTGGAATGGCTGGTGTTAGGAAGAGCACCCAGCAGCAGAAGCTGTGCTAAATCAGATTGGAACCTGGTGCAGCTCCCCAGCTTACCGTTTTCAGTCAAACCATCCAACCCATGCCAGCATGGAAAACAGATGTTAAATGAAGATGATGATGATGATGTTAATGAAAGAATGAAAAACAGGAGGAGGGAAAAGAAGCATATTTCTGAAGCTTCTATTTTAGAAAAACGTAAGTGGATTTTTTTTTTTGGTTTAGAAGAATGTAAGTATGTATATTTACTTAAAATAATACAAGGGCCCTTATATCTTTTTATAGAAAGACATAAGTGCATATATGTTTAGAAAGATATAAGTGCAATTAGGAAAATTATAAGTGCTTAATTCATAGGTTTACACATACACCTGTCCTCGTGTATAATTTGCCATATTCACTGAATGATGCTGTTCAAAGAAACTGTGAAGTAACTTTTTCCATTCAGCATTCATAAATATTAGTACGATGCATTTATTTTGAGGGTGTAGTTGCACATGTCTATGAAAATGCATTATACATACAAGCATCACATTTGCATACATATGATTATATACAAATATACATCTCCTTCACTCATGCATATAAATACACACACACACAAATACACATACACAGAAAGACAGGCAGAAAGGGAGGCAAGCAGATTGCTAGACAGATAGATAGATAGATATGCATATGTACATCCATGCAAGTATGTGTATATATATGTGTGTATATATATGTAATGACTGATACATATATATAACGGTCACTGACCATGTAACATCTTTGCTCGTAAGTTACCTCATCATTTCGTTTTTGTCTTGCTATTATATGTTTATTATGAATTCCCTGAAGAGGAATATATGAGGAATCCCAGCAGCTCTTACTTCTTTGTGAAGGAGCTCTCATATATTTTGAAACATGTGTAGGAATTAAAGGAACTTTTATTTATATGCGTTTTGCTCCATTTATTATTATTATTCATACATATATATATATATATATATATATATATATATATATATATATGCACATGTATATTTACATATAAGTATCTACAGTAATGTCTCGATATATGAGTTAATTTTTCCCCAGAGAATGCTCTTAAAGCGAAAAGTCATAAACAGTAAATAGAACTTGAAAATTAAACTCGTAAAGCTTGGGGTCTCATAAACCAGGTCATCGTAAAGTGAGGTATTACTGTATATATATACACTGAGTAATGTAAGAAGTAACCATTTAAAAATTTTAAAAAAAACAAAGCAAAGCATAAGAATATGATATGGCTGGGAGAGTAAATGACAGATGAGAAAACGTGTAAGTGGTAATATGTGTGTGAGTACATGCATGCTTTCTTTGTACGTATATGTGTTTTAGTGCACATGTATGTGGTGTGTAGGTACACATATTAACATGTGGGTGTGCACATTTGTGTTGTAGAAGTTGTGTTTATTCTTTTATTCAATGCCAATCCCATGTGTTTTGGTCAAAGCTGCCAGCACCTGCACCTGCTCCTGTCACTTATATCTCCACCCTCTCATTTCACATCTACCCCTATATCCATTCACATTCCTTTCTCTTCCCTTCATTTATCTTCCTGTTAGATTATTTCTCCATTGTATCGTCACATGACATTATCAACTCTGTCAATCGACACTTATACTTTTAATATCCTTTGTGGTCCACACTTAACAACTTAAGCAAGCCCGTTATCTTTGTCACTTATTAATATACACATTTTACCCTAATGAGGCTTTCCTTCTTATTATGCATGAACTGCAGACATAGAATTAGTTTCATAATTCCTGACAGAGCCTTTGATTCCTTGAGTGATGCTGATGATGGTGTAGTATTATCTTTATTCTTTAAGACAATGAACTCACAGAAATGTTAGCATGCCAGGCAAAATGCTTAGCAGTATTTCGTCTGTCTTTATGTTCTGAGTTCAAATTCTGCTGAAGTCGACTTTGCCTTTCATCCTTTTGGGGTCGATAAATTAAGTACCAGTTGTGTACTGAGGTCGATCTAATCGACTGGCCCCCTTCCCCAAAATTTCAGGCCTTGTGCCTAGAGTAGAAAAGATTATCTTTATTCTTTAACTTGTTTCAGTCATTACACTGTGGCCATGCTGGGGCACCACTTTGAAGAATTTTAGTCGAAAGAATAGACCTCAGTACCTATTTTGTTTTTTAAGAACTGGTACTTATTCTATTGGTCTCTTTTGCTAAATTGCTAATTTGTAGGGATGTAAACACACTACCATCAGTTGTCAAGTGGTGGTGGGAGACAAACACAAAAAGACACACACGCACACACAAATATATATGCATGTATGTATATAAGCACACACACACACACACACACACACACACACAAAACGGGATTCTTTCAGTTTCTGTTTACCAAATCCAATCACAAGGCTTTAGTTTGGCCTGAGGCTATAGTAGAAGACACTTACCCCAAGGTGCCACACAGCAAGACTGAACTTGGAACCACAAGGAAGCAAGGATGTGGTGCAGATACCAAAATAAAATCATTTTCCAAAATGTGGTGCAAACTCCAAACAGGATAAAACACATGCCAAAAATTCACATCCAATCTCACAGACAAAAGCTTTACATACACATTCATGCACATATGCATTCATGCACATACACATATCCATATACAAGGGGGTGCTGAAAAGTTCCTGGCTTTAAGAGTATCGCAAATGGCCTGATTGGGTTCCCCACCCTTCTAAGCACTTTTGCAGGGCTTAGAAAAATTGAAGGACCACTGCAGTAAGTGTTTGAATCTGAGAAGGGAACATGTTGAATAAAATTGTAATTAACTGATCCTTCTCTATTTTCTTTTACTCACAGCTAAGAACTTTGTAGCACACCCTTGTACATAAAACACACACATTCACAGTATGCAAAACACACACATTCATATACTTCCTACTTCAGTTTAACAGCCAAAAATCCCTATGCACATGAAATTACTGTGGATATGCACCCATCTATACACACCAAAATTGCAGGCTAATAACAATATACTACACACGCACACATAAACACATTTTTTAAAAAATTTAGAATGGAAGGCAGATGTTAAATGACCACTGGCAACTATTGGCAAAATAACAACAACTGATCAACCAAGATATACAGAAGTGGGTATCAAAACTAGATGACTACTATTCTCAATTACGTCCTTGAATAAATGTCAAACAAACAAAAAAAAAACACAAGCAACCAATGATGAAACCAGAAATACATCACCAAATCAATAAATATAAAAGGAAATCAATAAACAAACACAAGCACTAGATCACAAACACACGCATTCGCACACACACCAAAGAATACATATACACTACTAATACAGTTATAACAGTTCATGCCAGAAGATTGCAATGGCATGAAACAGCTGTAGAAATTAATTTACATCCTGTAATATATATATATATATATATATATATATATATATAAATTTTCTATCCTATATATTTTCTTAGTAGAATCTTCATAATTTTGAAGAATGTTGGTACATAAACTAACTATTGCTTAACCATCCTCTCACACTGTCTCCAATGAAGGGATATAACAAATATCTTGGAAACAGCTGTGAGACCTATCTTTAAATGTCCTATATTATACACAGCCTTGGTATTTTTTATCTCATTACGAAAAGTAAATCCTTATATATATATATATATATATATGTACATTATATTTACTAGTACTACATTTGCGAAGTCAAATGCAAGTATGTATGTGTGTGTGTGTCTGTCTAATAACTCTTGTGTTATAGATAGGATCTATTGTTTAATTTAACACCACGAGCTGGCTCTTTCACCAAGCCCATTTCATTTTAAGTATTTGGGAGTTGGGTTATTCTGTCTAAGGATACATCATTTGACCATTTCCAGAGGCCCTAAAATGTGTCAAGAGTATTGCCCATCCCCTGTTAGGAAAGGCATCCAGCCACAGAAGCCTTTCCAAAGCAGACATTGGAGGTTTGATGTAGTCCCTCTCACTCACCACCTCCTGTCAAACTGTCCGACTTATGCCAGCATGGGAATTGAATCTTAAATGGTGATGATGACAATGATGATGATGATGATGATGATGAATAAAATTTATAACTGTTCTAAACTTTTAAAACTTGTCCATTACTATAGTGAAGAAAGAAATATGAATGCGCAATTTATTTTCTCTGCTCAGTGGTGGCGGTAGTGGTGGTGGTAGTGGTGGTGATGGTAGAACAGGCAAACACTTTCCTAATATCTTTGGGAGCGAGGCCTGATATTTGTCACTTTGGAAATGAAGTGTTCCAGCTACTTATTGTCAGCTGGCTATTGTAAGATTATTGTCAGCTGTTGTCTTGCTCTTTCCTAGTTTATCATGTTGCAGTAGGAAAACAAAATTGTGTAAAATGTAAATAACAGATGACCAAGTCAAAATAAGGCCACTTAAGAATGTAATAACAAAAGCACTCATAGCACTTCCTGTGTAATCTTACCAAAGTTGGGTTAGTGAGCATATCTGTAACATTCAGGTTCGCCGTGTGAGGGATTTTGCGTGTCTTCAATTCCTTTATCCACTTATTGTGAAGGATTAAACGGAAATCTTGATTGAATGGTCCAGCATAGGAAAGAAATGCCGTACATATTAACACGTCTCCAACAAGTCTGCAATGTTTACATGAAAAATATATATTTATTGATATATATATATATATATATATATTTATATGTATCAATTTAAAAAAGAAAACACTTTGGCTTGTTTCAATGACTGTTTTCCTCTGTAATTATAAAGATGACAACTTATGTTTGTGAGTGTGTTTTTGTATGTGTGTGTGTGTGTGTATGTGTATGTTTCTGTGTGAGTATGTGTTAGCGTGCGTGAGAGTATATGTTTGTGTGTGTGTCTGTGTATTTTTGCATGTATGTGTGGGAGTGTGTGTTTGTATGTGAGTGAGTACATACAACTGTATGTGTATAAACATATATTGTGGGCAAGCGTCTGTTCCTCCTCCTCCCTACTGCTATCACTGTTTATTAGATGTGTGTGCGTGTGTGTGTGCGTTTATGTACGTTTGTATATATGTGTATGTGTAACTATACAAAGAGCATATGTGAGCATATATGTGTCTATGTGTATTTATGCGTGTGTGTGTGTGTGTGTGTGTGTTTGATCTTTCACTGTCATCACCATCAAACCAACATGGAACATAAACATTAAATGATGATGATCCTAAAATCGTTATACAACAGTGTGTGTGTGTGTGTGTGTGTGTGTGCGCGTGCGTGTTAATGAGGTTAAAATAAAGCATTGTTTGAGAGAATATTTAAGTTGCTTATAAATAGCAATTGGATGTAAAAAAAAAAAGTGAAAACAGAAACAAATTCAGTTGAGGTCAATTTTGCTTTTTGGTGCTTATTTTATGAAATCTTAATCTTAGTGGACAGCCTTGATGGCTCCCCAGATAATTTCCAATTGCTGGCTCTCAATATATGCATGAATAGATGACAGAAAATATAAATAAATATCATTGAAAGTGCATGTGTGTTTTTGTGTGATTAAGAAAGACAAAGAGAGAGAGCGAGAAAGAGAGAGTATGAGAATTAATGCTATGACTAATAAATATTTCAAACCTTCCAATTTGTTCGTTGAATTCTTTACTCTGCTCAGTCCATCGTTCTTTCTCTCCAGCTAAACCAGAAATCAACTCGGAAGCAGCTGTCATTTTAGACTTACAAGAGTCGTAGTCATCAACTAAAGTCTGCAGAAAAATTAAAATGTCGAACATTTTAGAGAAAAGTAGTAAAGACTTAACATACAAAAACTGCATCTTTGTTCTGAAAGACAACATAATACTAGAGTTACATCATATGTTGTACACCAAGTTATCTACTCACCATTAGAAACCCTACCTCTCTTCCTGTCAGGCTCAAAACTTTAAGCTGTTATCATCAATGTTGACACAATGAAAGGTTGGTTAAGAGGGATTGCAGAAACGACTGAGCAATGAGAGGTAGATGTGCGCTGTGTACAGGAGTAAATAGAGAGGACCTCTACCAGACTAATCATAAGCAAGGAACACAGACAAAATATCATTAAGCATTTTGCCCAGTGTGTTAATGATTCTGCTTGCATGCTGCCTTTCAGTTTCAAATTTTCACACAGGGCCAGCAAGTTTCGAGGCTAGGATGAAAGACAAAGTGAGCCCTGGCAGAATTTGAACTCAGAACATAATGAAGGACTAAATGCAGTTTAGCATTTTGCCCAGCATGCTAACAATTCTGTCACCTTGCCATCTTTAAAGTATCAAATTTTGGCACAGCAACAGTAGGTTTTGAAGGGAGGGGAAGTTGATTACATAGACTTGACTTGTACTTATTCTATCGACCCCAAAACGATGAAAGGTAAATATGACCTTAACAGAATTTGAGTTCAGACTTTTATCTTGCGGCCTGCTTGATACTTTCTTGAATAACGTAAAACGTCGCCTTTTTAAAGCCTAGCCAGGCTCATGGGCCTGGTTTCCCAGTTTCTATGGCATATGTGTTCCCCCCAGCTGGATGGGACGCCAGTCCATCACAGCATTACTCAAGAAACAGGAAGAAAGAGTGAGAGAAAGTTGGGGCGAAAGAGTACAACAGGAGTCGCCACCAGCCCCCTGCCGGAATGTAAAGACAGACAAAATGCTGCTAGCAGCATTTTGTCTGGCAAGCTAACAGTTCTACCAGATCACTGCCTTTGTGTTAACAAATACTAAATGTCAGCACTTTGCAACTGATATAAGTAAGTTTGCTATGAGGGAAAAGAGTGATCTGATATTTCAGGCCAAGACTCTCATCAGCTGGGTAAGTATCATTGCTATCATCATCCTTTAACATCCAACTTCCATGCTGGCATGGGTTGAATGGTTTGACAGGGTCCAATGAGCAACAGAACTGCATCCAGTCCCTATGTTAGCTTTGGCATGGTTTCTATGGCTTGATGCCCTTCCTAATGCCAACCCCTTTACAGTCTGCACTGGAAGATTTTTCACAACACTAGCACTAGTGAGGTGGCCAACTAACTTTCAAGATAAAGAAAGGAAAACGAAAAGAACAAAAAAAAGTAATGTAATTAATGACTCCTCACTTGTTTCTCAACCATAGCTCGGTCATAGTCAATTTTGACTGCATTAAGTTTAGCAACTTGGACACTCAATTGGTCTTCTGCTTTCATGAGGTCGGCATTGGCCGATTGAAGTTTGGCCTCTTGCACTGCCAGATTGTCCTGTAATGAAGATCAAACAATTAAGAAGAGATGAATGAGATTGATCAGTCGTTACATTATGTATAACTTGTTATAGCTTGTTATAGTTATAAAAATTATCACAGGATGTGCAGATTAGTTACGGTTCACTTCAGTTTATTATCACTGAGGATTTGGGTATGAGACGCTTGTCTGCCAAGTTTGCAACAAAACTGCTTTCAGCTGACCAAAATGGCACTCGGGTTTCAGATGCACAAGATCTCCTTGTTTGTGTTGAGAACAATGAAAACCTTTTGAAAACTTTGTGTAAGCCTCTGAGCAGGTATCGCCAGGCTTTTGGCAAAATTTGATGCTGATTCTCTGCTCAACTTTCTCTGTCATGTTCATTGTGGCGATCACATGCTACTCACCTTCCTTCCAAGCATTGCTGTAAACAGCAGAAGTGAGCTAGAATGTCAAAACTTACTGCGCATGCAACAGCAGAGTTCAAGGTCAGTCTGTGCCAAGTGGCTTTACTACGCATGCTTTAGGTTTGTTACTATGGCAACAGTCCAGATACTTATTGATCAGACCTCACAATGATCAATATCTAACATTTGTGTCTACATTTAGTTATTAGTCATTCTGTTAATTCTTCCGATAGGTATTTCCATGTACTCTTCTATGGATGGTGAAAATTGTCTGGAATATATATATTATTAATAATAATAATAATAATAATAAACAGTATGGAGACTTGTACATCTACAAAATTTATTTTATAGTTATATACAGCATATTATAATGACCTACACATGTTTCTGCTGCAGTGAGTACTCACTGTTGCAAATGCAACCTTGTAATATTGTCGGTGGCAGCTTCATCGGGGTCTGTCCAGTTAGTCATATTAAGTATGATTAAATGAACGGACCCTAATGAAGCTGCATCGAAAATATTGCAAAATTGCATTTGCAACAGTGAGTATTCACTGCAGTGGAAACATGTGCTGGTCATATAGCTATAAGATAAATTTTGTGGATGTACATCTCCATACTCTTTATTATCATATATATATATATATATATATATATATATATATATACATATGTGTGTGCACACACATGTGCACATGTATACAAATGTATATACATATTTATATTGCATACATACATATTTCAGTTCTTAAATAAAATTCATCAGAGCTAATGGAGTAAAGATTATATATCTTATTGCATATAAGTGTCAAAAAACAGATGTACAGAAAAATTAAGAAGATATGAAAAACTAACCTTAAGAGGTAGGACTTCCTTGTTAATTTCAAAGAAATAAGCCATAGCTTTGGTCCAAGATAGTAACCCAGCAACATTTCCACATACCTTTTTCGCCACTTCTAAATTATAATCTTCCATTTTTAAATATGGTTGTAATAGTTCAACCATTTCATCATTTATGGAATCTTTGGGAAAAGACATTAGACTTTGCAGCATACCAGCACCACTCATCAACTTAACGTAAAAGAAAGAGTAAAAAATTGAGAAAATTATCAGAAACATTTAAACAACAAATAGATCATCATCTTTCACACTGTTAACACAGTAAAACACAGTATTGACTTATAAAAAAAATGTTTAATATGTTTTATAGTATACTATGGTTGCATAACAAAATACTATCTCCCTACAAGTCATTAAGATAATCATCAAGTGATAGCAGAATGATGTGAGATGAAGTGTTTTGCTCAAGAACACAACAAACAACCCAGTCTAAGAATTGGAACCACAGTCTCATGATCGTGAGTGTAACAACCTTACCATTAGGCCATACATACTCACTACACTACTACTACTACTAATAATAATACTACTACTACTACTACTACTACTACTACTACTACTACTAATAATAATAATAATAATAATAATAATAATAATAATCCTTTCTACTATAGGCACAAGGCCCAAAATTGGGGAGGGGGTAGTTGATTACATTTACCCCAGTACTCGACCGGTACTTATTTTATTGACCCTGAAAGGATGAAAGGTAAAGTCAACCTTGGCAGAATTTGAACTTGGAATGTAAAGATGGATGAAATGCTGCCTGGCATGCTAACGATTTTGCCAGCTTGCCACCTTAATAATAATAATAATAATAATAATAATAATAATAATAATAATAATAATAATAATAATAATAATAATAATAATAATAATAATAATAATAATCCTTTCTAATATAAGCAGAAAGCTTGAAATTTGTTGGGAGAGAGTAAGTCGATCACATCAATCCCAGTATTTGACTGGTACTTAATTTATCGACCTCGAAAGGATGAAAAGTAAAGTCAACCTCAGAACGTAAAGTCAACCTCAGAACATAAAAATGAATGAAATACTGCTATGCATTTTGCCTGGTGCATTAACAATTCTACCAGTTCACCAAGAAGCAAGCTTGCAGAGTCATTAGCATGTTGAACAAAATGCTTAGCAGCATTTCTTTCAACTTTACATCTTAGGTTCAAATGTTGTCAAAGTCAACTATGCCTTTCTCCCTTTTGAGATCAACAAAATACAATATCAATCAGGCCAATGTGTTAATGTAATCAACTAACCTCCCCCTTCTCTCAAATTTCAGGCCTTGTGCCTGTAGTAAAAAGAATTAATAAAGCATTGAGCTAATGATCAACAACATATTACAAATAGGGGTTTACAGCCATTTAGAGTGCAACAGTGCAGCTATGCTGTAAAAAAAAAAAATCAATAAAAAAAGTATATTTTCATGAAAGCAAAAAGACTTAGCAAAATATATGAAAGTAAAATGAAAATAACAGTACTTTTAATGTTTCTCCCCATGACGGTTTCAGGAACCCTGGTTTTTCTGCATCAGTCACAACTGGGTCTAGTTTCTTACGGAAGAGTATCAACACACAATCCATAATCCGCATAATCAGATGTGGAGGGCGGCCAAGTTTTCTGACAGTAGCAATATCAGCCGGACGTATCGTATTTAAAGCTGCTTCTGCCTCTTCCAGGGCTGGACGAGCGGCTTCTAGTTTTTCCATAGCTATGTTTTTATCAGTAGCAATGCTATCTACTATTTGCTGAGCAATGTCTTTAACTTTCTGCACCTTGTCTTTACTTTGTTCAGTGGCTTTCGCTTTCTCAGTAACTTCTTTTAACACCATTTCAGCTTTCTCAGTAGCCACAGTAAGCTCTTTCTCTTTCACCACCAGCTGTTTCTTCAGGTCAACAACTGTAAGAGAGGCTTCTATCAACTTCTCCAAACCTATAACGAATCATTTTGCATACTTAATTACTAAAAAACAATATATATGAATTTTAGATAACTTTTTTAAAGATTTTGAATTTTGTTTTGTTCTGTTGATATTCAAATGCAAATAATCATTTTATAAATCATTTAAATAAAAATAAATGTTTTACATGTAATAAATTTGACAATTATAAATTTTCAGTGACAAATTCAATTAATCTATTGAATTATTATTTATTTGATTAATTTTTCTAATATAATTCAGAGTGCTAAATTTGGTGCTAAGAAGTAGTGTTTATTATTTTAATTATTAATTATTTGTATTGATTAATTTTTACAATTTAGTATGAAAATAAACGTAGAAAACTATGCTTGGCTTCACAAGTAAAAATGAAAATGACAAGTGTACTGTACCATTTAATGAACTTAAAATGACATGTTTATGCATTAAATTTATGAATAATCTTGACATTTTTATTAAATTTGAAGGAAAATTACATCTTTTGTACCAAAACTGCACATTGTAACTCAAATTTTTTGCACCTGAGAAGCTGTTTGTTTTGCATCCAAAATCTAATCTCTATGATTCACTGTATATACATACTTTCAAAACATTGGAAAACCAAAAATGTTTTAGCTTCCACAATGCTACCCCACAAAACACATATGTAGGTGGAACCAAACCAAAATTGGAACTGAATCCAACCAAAATTTGGAACTAGTGCATGTCTCTGCACTTTTTACTTAAATTTTACAAAGCTTTCAAAGTCACAAAATTTAATTCATGATATTGCAAAATTTTATAAAGCTGCCTCTTATTATTATGATGTTTGAGAGCAAAGTGGATATTCTATAAGATCAGTTTCTCACCTAAACAGGGGCAACTATTTCACACTTAGAAAATTGAATATAATATGGTTTAATCATCTCTTAAGTTTAAATGTAAGATTGCATATTACCATTGTACCTGTAGCAGTAGAGACTATTTCCTACAAAATGTAGGCTAAGTTGAAACAACCACCAATTACTACAACAGTATCATCTACAAAGAAAGTGTGTGAAGGATTGCTTTTGTGTACTATACACTCTGAACACAGCTCCTGTACTTCCCATATTGCTATCTGAGAATAAATACCAACTTAAAAATAATCCTCCTTATCACCAATGCTCACTCAAGAGGATTCTGCAAGAAGCATTTCTAAGATTAAGCCAGTACCTGTACAGCTCATTTAGCTTCCTATGACACACTGTATCTGTACTCAATACACCTCCTCCAATGGTGAATATTTCTCTATCCCTCTAACCGAACAAAGCAAACACTTTAGAAGTTATATAATCTATTACTATAGAAATGTGTATCACAGAGTTAGGTGGTATTTCAGTCAAGCTTGTTAATAGTTTTTTAGAGACTAATACAACCTTTCAAAGCAGACTACGTTTTGTACTGTCCCTGTACCTGTCCTCTATCTGTCTCCAATATTTAAGAACACTTATATGTATGTGATTGTTTGTGTATGTGTGTGAGAGAGGGACAAAGAGAGAAAGAGAGAGAGAGAGAAGCTCATTAAACAGTGATATACTGGTTTAAGTAGAAGATGTTTTGTAATCGGCTTTCATTTAAACACTTATGTTAAATGAAAATTGTTCATCCATGCAAAAAAAAAGTGATTGAATCAATAGCATGACATTTCAGGATTAGGATGAGGTAGAAGTTGTGGCTATCATGTCTTCTGAGAGCGTTAGCAAAGTGAAACACCAGCAATTAAGAAACAAAAAGTAGGTCATTATGTCAACAATTGTGATGTAAAAAAATACCAACAACACACATTTGAACAACAGTTGAAAGTATGTCACCATGAGGTAACTCCTGTTTAGCACAAAACTAAAGGATACACTTCATTTCATGCAATGGAGACAAATGAGAACATTGAATAATCAAAAGTATCTCTTCATAGGTAAAGAGTACACTGAACTATTCCAGTGGAAAATTGTGTAGGTGTAGGTGGCTGAAGAGACAAGAATTGAGTGACTTGCACAGAAAAAAAAAAAACAAAAACAAAAAAAACATTGTTTGCAGACATTATTTACATTATTTACATTTGACAGATATTTGTCCTCATCTTGTTTGTTGTTAACACAACGTTCCGGCTGATATGCCCTCCAGCCTTCATCAGGTGTCTTGGGGAAATTTCAAACCTAGGTTTTCATCCTAAGGTATTTTCAATGTTATCATTATTATTATTATTATTATTATTATTATTATTATTATTATTATCATTCTTCTTCTTATTATTATTCAGGTCACTGCCTGGAATCGAACTCGAACATATGGCGTAGTGGTTAAGAGCGTGGGCTACTAACCCCAAGAGTGGCTGTGTGGTAAGTAGCTTTCTTACCAGCCACATAGTTCCGGGTTCAGTCCCACTGCGTGGCACTTTGGGCAAATGTCTTCTACTATAGCCTTGGGCCAACTAAAGCCTTGTGAGTGGATTTGGTAGACAGAGACTGAAAGAAGACCATCGTATATATGTATATATATATATATGTGTGTGTGTGTGTGTTTGTGTGTGTGTGTTTGTCCCCCAAACATCGCTTGACAACCGATGGTGGTGTGTTTACGTCCCCGTAACTTAGTGGTTCGGCAAAAGAGACCGATAGAATAAGTACTAGGCTTACAAATAATAAGTCCTGGGGTTGATTTGCTTGACTAAAGGCGGTGCTCCAGCATGGCCACAGTCAAATGACTGAAACAATTTAAAAGAAAGTAAAAAGAGTAATGGTTTATTACTGTTTATATTTTGAATTACATATATATGGGGACACCAACATTTTTTTAAGTGCTTAGGCTTTCTCTGGGTCTTAATCTGGCCCTGTACATACCTGTATTCATTCTCTCAACCATTTCACCAAGTTCTTTTCTCTTTTCTGTATAGATAGTCTTGTATCCATTTATGAACGACAGGTAAGATTTTGGTGTTACATGTGTTGATCTTCGGTACCTGTTAAATAGATTTGAAAAAATGCTCATTTTGATATTGTTTATTATTTTACTCTTTTACTGGTTTTAATTGTTGAATTGAGGCCATGCTGGAGTACCACCTTCAAAATTTTTGGTCATTCACCTTCAACCCCAATACTTATTTCAGTCGTATTTATTTTTTTAATTCTCTGCTTATCAAATTTCTAAGTTATGTATTTCACATATCAGATTACACAAATAAGCATAGACACACACACTTGTCTGTCTGTCAGTCTCTCTGTCCATCCATCCGTCCGTCCATCCGTCCATCCAGCCATCCATCTATCTATTCATCCATCTATCTATTTGTCTACCCATCCATCTACATATCCATCCATCTATTCGCCTGTCCATCCATCTATCCATCTATTGATCTATCAGTCTATCTGTATGTCTGCCTGTCTATCCATTTATGTCTGTCTGTCTATCTATTTGTTTGTCTGTCTGTCCATTTATCTATCTATCTGTCTGTCTATATATCTAGCTAGCTATCTCTATATCTCTATCTGTGTAAAGAGGTGGGGGCAGGTTTCAACACAGTTTCTATCTTTCTCAGAATTTTGTCCAGATTTTTTTCTTTCAATCTGTAATAATATGAAGGTGTTTTGAGAAATTTTAGAACCTGTTTCAAAAGATATTGCAATTGAATATTTTCAAATCCTAGTAATTAACATAAAGAAAGTCTTTCTTCAATATTTCACAGAATCTCTCTTTCTCATGAAATGAATTCAGACTTTAAACATCTGAATCACAAACGGTTCATATATCAAATATATGAACCATTTACTCATTAACTTATTTACATTTTTCCACTTAAGCAATTAACGGATATTTGTATTTCATTCATTAGGCAGACTGGTGAAACCAGTTTCCTGTCTTACTAACAGCACAATGACAGGCTTTGAAACTTGTGACCAATCAGTTAGTTGTCCAATACCTTCATCTCATATGATTGAAGTCACAGTACATTGTAAAGGCTTTATTCACGAATCATCATCATCATCACACACAGACACACATATTTGAAGAAAGATATGATCTGTTCATAAAGTCACCCAGATTTTCACATCTATTAAGTGCTTAGCTTTACATACATCTCCTCAAACCCTAAACTAGGGTCTGATAAGATGTACGTAAAGCTAAGTGCTTTATGGACAAAAACCCTAGGTAAGCCTATGAACTGGCCAAACTATCTTTCTCTAAATATGCTATTGCTCTATAATTTAGAGTGATCTTCTCTTTCGAATTTATGATTTACTAATGGTACATATGCATATATATATATATATATATATATATATATATATATATATATATATATATATATATATATACTTATAAATTAAGGATATAATCATTAACATGATTGTATCAGTGGCTAGCATATAAAAAATGACCGTATCAGTAAAATTAATTAAGTATATAATTACAGAGAACTAATTTTTAAGTATATAAAAGAGAGAACTAATTTAGAGTAGATTGTAAGTATTTGACATCTACTTTTAGCGTATAGGTGCTGGCATTCCAGAGCCACTAGTTATAATAATATTTTATAATTATACACTTAATAATTAATTTTGCTGATACAGTCATTTTTTATATGCTAGCTACTGATATAATCATTTTAATGATTATATCCTTAATTTATAAGTATAAATAATTTTTGAGTTCTCTAGTCACTATATTATGCTGCAGTTCTGTATTTACTCCGTATGATTTCTGACATTAACCACATGGTCGAGACAAGCTAGTAGATAGAATGTATATGCAGGAAATGCATGTATATGCAGGAAATGCATGTATATGCAGGAAATGAATGTATATGCAGGAAATGCATGTATATATTGGTATCTATGTATAGATTTATCAGTACGCATATGTATTTCTTGTTCATATGTTTTCAAGCGTATTTCTACTGAGGATTGCAAAGCAATTTCTATTGCAGAGCCATGAAATCTTAATATATAAGATTATCTGAAATTTTGTAAATCTTCTTGTCCATTACCTCGCATCCGGCCTAGGGTTATAAACCGAGAACCAATTTTGAGTGGATTATAGGTAGTTGACATCTACTTTTAGCATATGGGCACTGGCATTCCAGAGCCCTTAATTATAATTATATTTTATAATTATATTGATTTATATATATATATATTGATTAGTAAATCATAAATCCAAAAGAGAACACTCTAAATTATAGAGCAATAGCGTATTTGGGGAAAGATAGTTTGGCCAGTTCATAGGGTTACCTAGGGTTTTTGTCCATAAAGCACTTAGCTTTACGTACATCTTATCAGACCCTAGTTTAGGGTTTGAGGAGATGTATGTAAAGCTAAGCACTTAATAGATGTGAAAATCTGGGTGACTTTATGAACAGATCATAACTATCTTTCTTCAAGTGTGTGTGTGTGTGTGTGTGTAATACATTCTTAGCAAATAAAAGCTGTAAAATTTAAATAAATATCTTGTAGTTACCTATGGAAATATTCAGTACAGCATTCAGACACACCATGCTGAAGGGAACCCATTGCATATACGAGCTCTCTCTTTACTTCAACTGTACATGCAATATCAAAATTAGAAATGAAGTGATTAGCAACAGCCACAAGTGCATCTTTTGGCCAGCGTTGAAACCAATCGATTGTACAACCAGAGATGAGACCCGGAAATTTCAAGGAACGGAGACGAAACTGTTCATCGACCTAATTTAAATGTAAAAGTGAAAAGAGAACGTGTTAAGGGGTTTATTATTGAACAGCTTTCATTGCTCATCATTGTTTTAATGTCCATTTTTCCATGCTTGCATGGGTCAAAAAGAGTTTACTGAAGCAGATTTTTTTATAGAGGAATACCTTTCCTGTCACCAACCCTTACCTAGGGGTTGGGAAAGAGAGGAGGTGACTGAATGTACCAGCCACATTATTGCTTCTTATTTTATCAACTCAAAAATCAAAGACAATCTTGAAGAATATAAAGAGGGATAACTAAATACCAAAAGGAGTCTTTTTTAACTGTGTGGTTAAGAAATGTGTTTCCCAACCAAATGTTGCAGGGTTCAGTCCCACTGTGTGGGATCTCGGGCAAGCGTCTCCTACTATATAGCCCTGAGTGAACAAAAGCCTTGAGGTTGAATTTGGCAGATGGAAACTGAAAGAAACCATGTGTGTGTTACTTTGCTTTGACATTGCATGTCAGCTGTGAACAAGTTTCACTGTCATGCAAGTGGTATCCTTCATTTTAGATGGTTCTTCCATGGAGACATGCTTGACCATTTGGGAAATGTTAATTTACTTGGAAGCAGGTGAGGGTTGATGCCAGGAAAGGAATATGGCTGTAGAAAATCTACCTCAACAAATTTCATCCAATCCATGCAACCATGGAAAACTTCATATTACAATATTGATGATGATGATGATTTCCAACTGATTTTGACAGCTTCATATTCAATAAAATAGCCATTGGTTATATGGATAATTGATTAAACATGCCAAACATTGCATTTTTTACATTATCTAGCACAGAAAATCTTTAGGAAAATTTTATGTTAAACTAGCAGAAATACCTGGCTTTGCCCGGGTTAAAGAGAATAATGAAATCTAAAAACGCTGTCTAGACTACGCAACCCTCAACTGTTAGTAGCTACGATACCATATTTCTACATTAATAACTCTCCAATCCATGCCAGCATGGAACATAGACATTAAGTGGAATGCCAGTCTCTCATCTGGGAAGGCCTTGAAATCAATGTTACCAACTGGGGACTATGTATGTCGTAGTGATAATAAAAAGACCCAAAGGAGGTCTGCAACGAAATAATTTTACTCAACACTTTGCAAGTGAATCAGTGGAGGCAAAGATGCGTCTCATTTACTTGACAATTTATGCACCACATTGCAGAAATCACAATGAAAGTATATCTGA
>NC_069000.1:13945756-13951459 GCF_001194135.2 Octopus bimaculoides
AAATGACTAATGTGTGTGTTTGTGTGCATGTGTGCATGTGTGTGATGGGTGTATATATGTATAGATATCTGGATGCATGTATATATATGTATATATGTGTACATATTACATGTACATCTATATATATACATCTACACATATGTATACATATACATGTATGCATATAGATCTATATCTATATATATACGTATATCTATGCATATACGTGTACATATACATGTATATGTATACATATACATCTCTCTCTCTCTCTCTTTCTCTCTCTCTTTCTCTCTCTCTCTTCCTCTTTCTCTCTCTCTCTCTATCTCTCTATTTCTCTCTCTCTCTGAAAGTATCTGTCATTACAGTATCGAAATGTGATTGTTTCAGTTAGTGGAATAGTTTCATTTTTAAAGTGAAAGTATTTGACATGAGTGTTTTTGTTTCACTTTTGACAGGTAATACTTAAATAGTGGAGGAGATATTATGTTGCCGTGGGCTCGAACTCTGCAAGAAGTTAAAAAAATTTTTTACTAAAACACAACTGGAACCCTAAGTAAGGCATCTGTAAAATTTGAATGAAATTGGTTGCGTAGTTCTCGAGTTTTAGGGATACACACACACACACACACAGACAGACAGACAGACAGACATTCTCATTTTTATATATATAGATGATTCTTCATTGTACAAAATGAAAGCTTTGTTTATTTTTAGTTTGAATACGTTTTGATCTGAATTTCATTGACTTGATATATGCGAATGTGAGGTCAACTTTCACATCAGGTAGATCAAAATAACATTATTACTTTTTTACTTGTTTCAGTCATTTGACTGTGGCCATGCTGGAGCACCGCCTTTAGTCAAGCAAATCGACCTCAGGACTTATTTTTTGTAAGCCTAGTACTTATTCTATCGGTCTCTTTTGCCGAACTGCTAAGTTATGAGGACGTAAACACACCAGCATCGGTTGTCAAGCGATGTTGAAGAGACAAACACAGACACACAAAGATACACACACACATATATATACATACATACATACATACATACGACAGGCTTCTTTCAGTTTCCATCTACCAAATCTACTCACAAGGCTTTGGTCGGCCCGCGGCTATAGTAGAAGACACTATGTGTATATAGTGTGTGTGTGTGTGTATGTGTGTGTACATATATATATATATATATATATATATGCATGTAATATGTCTGTATGTCTTTGTGTATATGTTTGTCCCCCCCCCCTCCACCACTTGACAACTAGTGTTGGTTTGTTTGCATCCTCATAACAACTTGGTAATTCAGCCAAAGAGACCAACAGAATAAGTATCAGATTATAAAAAAATTAGTACTTGAGATGGTGGGGGTTCGATTCATTCGACTAAACCCTTCAAAATAGTACCCCCAGCATGATTGCAGTCCAGTGAGTCAAACAAGTATAAAGATAATATATGAAAGATATGAAATATCCATTTTGTGTATGAAGTTTAATGATATATTTAATTTATATAAGGGCATTACTATACAATAACGCCTCACGCTAAGAGGGACTCCTGCGTTGATTATGAAACCATTGGTTTACCGTTAAGTTAAAAGTTTTTAGGAGGTTAGCTTTGAGAGTTACATTCCCTCGAGAACGGTAAAAATGTGCTTATTATAGTAGTTTGACTTCTGGAGTCCCTCTTAGTGTGAGGCGTTATTGTATAGTAATGCCCTTATATAAATTAAATATATCTATAGGGAAAAATGATGGGTTTTTTTTTTTTTTCCTTATGAGGTTTTTTCACGCTAGCTACTTGATAAATTCTTATAAAGTTTTTATCCTATTATTGAAGTTTAATGATAAATACTGACCGGAGAGAAACACAGGACGACATGCAAATTACTCCGTACACGACTGAGGTAATATTCATAAAGGTTTTCATTTGTTGAAGGCCGTCTTGGCATTTCTTTCTTCATTATTGGTGTCAAGTCTCCTAAAATTTCATCCATTTCATCTCTTGCAAACAAATTCGCAACCTGTTGAAAAGATAATTTGATATATTTCACAGAATATTTAATTAGCCCTGCGATGGTGGGGGCACAAACACAGACACATATATATGACAGGCTTCTTTCAGTTTCCGTCTACCAAATCGACTCACAAGGCTTTGGTCAGCCTGAGGCTATAGTAGAAGACACTTGCCCAAGGTGCCATGCAGTGGGACTTAACCCAGAACCATGTGGTTGGTAAGCAAGTTACTTACCACACAGCCACTCCTGCGCCTATAAAAAGAATTTTCATGAAACAACAAGGATGTGTTAAACATGGAAAACTTACGAGGCCAGAAGATAACACATTGTTAAGGTATTCCAAAAAACCTTCATCTTTAATTTCTTGATCAGTAAATAGGAAAGTAATTCCTTTTCCATAAAGCCCTGCTACTCGATATAGATGTTTCAGGTCTTCTAATAGGTTGATAACATTGTAAGATCTGCAGAGGAAGACAAATATTTTTACATTAGATTAAAGATAACACAAAAAGGGGGGAAAAAAAAACCTTTATTTACTATCTCCTTTCACTATTTCACTGCTACTGAATTAGGTATAGCACGACCCCAACAATGTTTGGAATGTTACAGGCATGATAGTTTTCACATGTTGTGTGTCTTTGAAATGTGAACTAAGTACCAGTTGTGTGTGGAGGCGCAATGGCCCAGTGGTTAGGGCAGCGGACTCGCGGTCATAGGATCGCGGTTTCGATTCCCAGACCGGGCGTTGTGAGTGTTTATTGAGCGAAAACACCTAAAGCTCCACGGGAATCTAGATTCTCTTCCTCCTTGCCACCGTCATATGATATCAAGAGAAAAATCATAAAAGTACTTATTTTAAAATTTCCATTCTTTTTCTTTAATTTTTTACTATTTCTATGTTTTAACCATTCTGGAGCAAAGACATCATATCCATCTTTCATAATAGATGCCTTCACTTCAGTTTTTATTTCTCAATGTCAAGAACTACTATGCTAAAGCCAATGTTTATCAGAAGACTCAGCATACCAACCTTGACAATGTAATTTGAAATATTTGATAACCTGCAATATAAGAGGCAAGCCGAGTTAAAGATTGTTTTCCTGATCCACCAACACCCACAAGCAAAGCATTCCCTCTTGCTGTACGAATTATTCGTGATATTTTCATCAAGTGGATCATAGCATCTTCAAAAAATACCAAATCCATTCCTATTCCTCGAATGGTTTCATTGTATTGCTCTAAATAATTCTGAAGCCATTCTTGGAGTTGATCAAATGATTCAATCTGTAATAGAGAAAAGATCCTATTAAGTTAATACACTAATTAATAAATAAAAAGAAGCTGAAAATAACCAGCAAATTAACATCAATACATGAATATGTAGACCTTAAAAGTCACATGACATGGTTAACCTAAAGCTTGACTGTGACCATACATAAGCACCACCTTGAAGGGTTTTCATTGAACAAATTGACTCCAGTACTGGAGTCAACATGATCAACTAAAACTTTTAAGTTCCAGCATGGCTGTAGTCCAATGAATGAAATCAGTAAAAGAATAAAAGAATGTTACTATGGCAACATTTTTCACAGAATCATATCAAAAGATGGTACATTTAAAAAAAGAAACTTACAGGTTCATAAACTTTAGGCATTTCAAAGTCTTCATCATCAGGTTCCTCTCCTGAAGGTTCTGGAGGATCTCTGTAGAAAAACAAAATACAAGGTGCATTCCATAAGGTTTAAGACTTTTTCAGGAGTGGCAGTTATAAATGTCCTAGATTACTGTAATTTAAGTATATCATTACTACACATCTAATAAGCTGACCTGCCAACTCTTTTTTTAATTTTTTTTTTATTCCTGACTGAAGGAGGTGGCTGTAACAGCACTTTGAAACACACTCTACTAAACACTGCTTGTCACAACCGATTAGTTTTGCAGAATGCAGTTGGGACATGAAGACAATTTGAAGGTTCACTATGCAATAAAGTTTTGTGCTAAACTGGGAAAAACCACTACAGGAACTAATGAGATGAGCTGGCAGAAACGTTAGCACGCCGGGCGAAATGCTTAGCGGTATTTCGTCTGTTGCTATGTTCTGAGTTCAAATTCTGCTGAGGTTGACTTTGCCTTTCATCCTTTCAGGGTCGATTAAATAAGTACATGTAACAATAACTGTTCGACAAAGCTCCACAAGTCAGCAATGCGCGGA
Organism: Octopus bimaculoides; assembly: GCF_001194135.2. Lineage (NCBI taxonomy): Eukaryota > Metazoa > Mollusca > Cephalopoda > Octopoda > Octopodidae > Octopus > Octopus bimaculoides. The sequence goes on from NC_069000.1 coordinate 13,949,961, forward strand.
CACTGTATGATGGCATGCAACATGGATTCATCACTCTGCTTGCATCTTGGACAAGCCCATTTGGCTGCACAATAATAATAATAATAAATGCCCTGATGTAGTACCAGGCACTGGCTCTCATGGCTTCTGCTGATCTTAACTGATTGGAAGTGTTACCATGTCCATATTTTGTTTTATTATAAAAGATGGGGTACAGCGAATATTCTGCTCAATACCACAGATTTGCTTGTCAGTTGTTTGATCTTAACCAGTTCAGCATGTCCTTTAGTGGCTGACAATATGTGCTTCTCTGATCACTAGCAGAAGTAGTGGGGCAGCATCATAATCGTGTGTTGAGAGGAATTCTTTGGGGTTTGAGTAATTCACCTCTGGAAACATGGGTGTTTCATCCAACGTCCTTAAACAACCCTTATTCTGGGACCATTTGAGTGGGATGGGCTACTCAACTTGAAGAAAATTCTAACTGAACCACACCTGCAAGGTCATGCACTGTTTATCTTGATATGAGCTCACCATGTCATGCACATATGATTGTGATGCATGTGCCTGTCCATTGTCTGGAAATCTTTTGAGAATGAACTAGGCGGAGTAGGAGGATACACATGGATGGAAAGAGTCACGAAAGAGGTCACTGAAGAGGTCACAAATGTGTAACAATGCAAAATTTATCTGGAAAATGTACACAAGTCCACATGAGTGCAAATTTTTCAATATACTCTTCTCTTTAAGGAGACAGAGTTGAGCAACCACAAAAGGATTCCTTCATTGGAACATGTGTCCAACTAAACTCCTGTTCAATTAGAGGGGAGAAAGGACTGGCTCCAATGGCCATATAGTTCAAACCACATGAATTGTTGTAAAGGTAGTTTCAGTTACTATAAAAGAGAGGAGGTTTGATTTCTTGGAAACCACAGAATGTAGTTGACAGTCCAGCACAATGTTTTGACATATTAACATAGTCTAACTATTGATTATGTAATCTGTATTTACTACATCTAATCAAATACAGGACTTTGGATCCAGGTATATGAAAGGTTTAGTCCACTCTGAATTTTTAAACCCAAACCAAATGATAAAAAAGAGATCTACTGCAGGCAGCTTGAGCACCTTAAGTCAGCACTAGAAGAAAAGTGATCATCTTTGGTTTCAAGACGAAAGGTGTTCTTCCATCAGGATAATGCTTGGCCATATACAGTGAGGATGACATTCCAAAGGCTGGAGTAATTTGAATGAGAAACAATGCCCCATCTGATTATCATTTATTTCACGGTCTTCAAAATCATTTGGACAGAAAATATATGAAGTCTGTAGATGAGGCCAGAACAGAACTGGAGAAGTATTTTTCATCATGGACAAGTGAATTTTGGAAGAGGGACCTTGCAAGTCTGCCTGATAGATGGAAGAGCATTTTAGAAAATGAAGGAGAGTATATTTTGGATTAAAAAATAACTTTGTTTATCTTAAATTTTGAAAAGTAAAAGGAGTATTAAAAACCCGCA
>NC_069000.1:13951469-13952235 GCF_001194135.2 Octopus bimaculoides
ATATATATATATATATACACACACACATATACACAAACACATACATACACACACACAAAGTAAAGATAACAGTATTACATCTTCAGTAGGAGAGGATAAGAAAGGTAAAGAAGGAAGATGAAAGAAAATAAGATAAAATACAATAAAAGGTTGTTGCGTACAAAGAGGAGGTATAAGGAATTTGAATTTTCTTTAATAGTTTCATGGCTACAATTGTCTTAAAGGTTCATGGATATAAAAGTTTATGGATATAGAAGTAGATATAGCAAGTATATAGGTAGACAAATAAACAGACGGGCAGAGAGATCAAAAGCTAAATGGATACATAGGTAGATAGTTTGATAAGTAGATAGAAAAACGGATAGTTTACCCTATGTATGGTGTGTGACCTGGAGTGAGCCTTTTGCTGAGAATTGTAGCTTATTTTGTGAGTCTTTTCGAGTCAATGATGACATAAATTTCTATATCCATAAACTTTTATATCCATGAGCCTTAAAAACATTTATATCCATAAACCTATTACAGAAAATTAGACCTTATACCGCCGTGTACTCTAGTCCCTTTTATTGTATTTTATATTGTTTCATTTTCTTTTATTTTCTTTCATTTTCTTTAACTTTTATAACCTCTCCTTCTAATAGCATTCTCCTGTTATCTTACTATAAATTTAACCACGTTGCATGAGATACACAAACACATTGTGTGTGTGTGTGTGTGTGTGTGTGTGTGTGTGTGTATACATACATATATATATACATACATATAT
>NC_069000.1:13961705-13973160 GCF_001194135.2 Octopus bimaculoides
CTAGCTTTCTTACCTGTCAGAGATAACACGACTACATTCGTGTTTCCATAAACCAAGCAATAATGTGGTAGAATTGATGACAGATGACTCAACATTGATCATTCCCTGCCAGATTCTGGACAAGTCTCTCAAGTTAAAAATATAATGAAATTTTGCAGGTGTTGGTAGCATTTTTACCTGTTTACGAATGAAGTATTTTAGTAGTAATTATTTTATGAATTTAACTATATATTTACAAAAAGATTGTTTTTATTATACATTATGTTAATTTCATATTTCTCCTCTTTTTGGATGGTCTAATCTCTGTCATTGCATTTTATATTTCTGCTATGTTTTAACCACACATATTTAGGCTGTGACAGAATGTAGAGATACAACCATGTATCAAGTTAATGGCCATTGCAATATAGAAAATGTATATAAAGCAAAGGTGGCACCAAAGGATGATGCGCAAAAACATGTAGGCATGATGGCAAGTCCCTTCAGAACCAGATTCAATAACCATAATTCCTCATTTAACATCAAGGAGAGGCAAAATGTCACATCTATACAAGGTATTGCGGGAAAATACTGCACATTAAGACAAGTGGAGGAAACAAGAAGAGTGTAAACTTTACATTAACAGTAGTTGGAGGTGCTTGCTGTGCTTGACTGAGAAAGGGATCTACAGAACTCTCTCCACTGGAGCACCTACCTTAACTGTAGGAGTGAAGTTTTCTGTTCCTGTCCTCATGAATGCAGATCTGCCCTAACATACTGGCTGACATAAGCACTGGAGCATCTCCATCGTTTTTTTAACGTCATTGAAGTCTGAGAACTTAATATAAGACTTGCTACCCAACTGTGACAATATACACACTCATATACATGTACATGACTATGTGGAGTGATTTGTTTGCTATATCCAGTCATCCATCTTTGATTTGTCTAAGGAACCAGCTACAAATCAGGAAACCACCAAAATAACAGGCCACTGGATCAGCTTAAATAACCTATTCATATATCACTATATTGACCAGACACTATCAGATGTTGTTATATACAGTTGATTACAATATGCATCCTTGCATTGTTGTAGCTTTCAAATGATACCAACCAACTGGCTAGACAGTGTGTGGTATGAGTGCATGTGTATATGCATGCACACACACACAAATATATATGCATGTATGTTTGCACGTGCATGCATGCATGTAATTATCAGTAACTCTCCATTCCATGAAGTAATTTACTAATTATATCATGGAAACAACAACAACAGCAATACATACCTTTGTTAGCTGCCATAATCGTCTTGTGAGAGGAATAAGTTTTTGAACCATTTCTATGATGTCTGCTGCAAAACCTCTTTCTTTGCAGTAATGACCCAAACCAATCGTTGAGAAGATCTTATCTATTGATGTATTAGATGGCAAGGTGCAATTAAAAATTGCAAAATGTCTCTTTAGGCGCTGTGGAATGTCGTTCCTGCCTCCACCGGGATGTATCATAGATGCCAAGAACTAAGCAATAGAAAATGTTAAAAAAATATTTCAAAATAGATTTATTAAGTATATTCTTTATCTTTATTTTAGTGGTAAAATTAAAATCAATTAATTTTGTTTTAATAAAATATAAAGCTAGAGTTCAAAAGAAACAATGTAGTCATTGGTGAAAATAAAATTCATATAAATATGTGTTTTAAAATATGCTTCTGTGGTTAATATATAGTTTTTAAGACGCTCACTAGCTAATTACAACACCAGTGCCTGTTCTGGCACTGTTTTTCTGTATATTGCTGGTGGGGAGATGAGTCACAGTCATCTCTAACATTTGAGCATCCATCATTGACAAGACCAAGGAAGGTCGAAATCACATAATCAAGTTATCTTGCTGTTACGTTCAGAGTCCAAATTCTGCCGAGGTTGAGTTTGCCTTTCATCCTTTCGGGGTTGATAAATTAAGTACCAGTTATGCACTGGGGTCGATGTAATCGACTTAATCCCTTTGTCTGTCCTTCTTTGTCCCCTCTATGTTTAGCCCCTTGTGGGCAATAAAGAAATAAGAATAATAATAAGGAGAATTTGAAGTATGGAAACTGTAAAGGTTGTGCCTATAATAATTGGTGCATTGGGAACTGTAAGCAAAGACATAGACAAATGGCTGAAGGAGATTGGGATAGAATGTCCTGTAGAGCTTCTACAGAAAGTTTGCCTCTTAAGAACAGGAAAGATTATCAGGAGAGTTTTAAGCACTTGAAAGACTATTGAAAGCTTGTGGATACCAAAGGTTACAAGATAGTAATCTGCTACCCACATAAATCCTGCCAGGGCTATGACAGAACCTGAGTCAAATCAATAATAATAATAATATTAGTAATAATAATAAGAATAGTAATAATAATAATAATATAACCTGTATATCTGTAATGTTTATAAAGTCACCAGGTTTCTCTAAACTGTAATAACCATTCATTTCTATGAGTTGACGTACAATTTCATTGGCCACTTGGTCTCCCCATTCATTCACCACTGGCATGTTAATGTCATCAATGAAGACACTCATTTTCTTCCCTGCTGTGGGTCCATAGGTGTTACCCACTCGTTTATCCACATAGCTCTCTATTGATTTCTGCAAAAACATGGAAAATGTTAAAACATTAAAAGAAAAACTGTTGGTCAGAAAAAAGAAAAGTTTCATTGATTGTTGCGTCACTATATAACTGTGAACATGGTGGTGTTGGTAGTAGTAGTAATAGTGGTAATAGTAGTAGTAGTAGTGGTGACAGCACCAGTGTTTATTATTATAATTGTTTGTTAAGTGGGCAGCATCATTAGTACTGTGGGCAAAATTCTTAGAGGCATTTCATCCATCTTTACAATCTCAGTTCAAATTCCATTAAGTTCAACTTTGCCCTTTATCCCTTTGGGGACAATAAAAAACAAGTAGCACTGGTGGTGATGTAATCGAATATCCACTTCCACCAAAATTCCAGGCCTTGTGTTTATAGTAGAAAGGATTAGTATAATTATTTGTTGCATACTTGTGTCAATTTAATTAACTTCCACTTCCCCACAAAATCATGTCCCTGTGTTTATGTTAGAAAGCATTATCATAATTATTTCTTACATATATTTGTATTGATTTAACTAATTGTCCACTTTGCTGAAGAATTTTGTTTATGTTAGAAAGCAGTATTATAGTTATTGGTTTACACCAAGGTTGACTTAGCCTTTCATCCTTTCGGGTTTGATAAAATAAGTATCAGTTGAGGACTGGGTTGATATAATAATAATGATGAAAGGCAAAGTAGACCTTGGTGGAATTTGAACTCAGAATGTAAAGACAGACTAAATGCTCCTATGCATTTAGCTTCTACCCCTACTGGTGAAAAAGGGCCTCTCACTTAGGGTGAAAGGTAGACTGTATGATGCATGTGTGCAACTGCCATGCTACACGGCAGTGAAACATGGGCCATGAATGCTGGGGACATGCGTAGGCTCGAAAGAAATAAAGCTGGTATGATCCGCTGGATGTGTAATGTCAGTGTGCATACACAACAGAGTGTAAGTGCCCTGAGAGAAAAGTTGGGCATAAGAAGCATCAAATGTGGTGTGCAAGAGGTGTCTGCACTGGTATAGTCATGTGTTACATATGAATGAAGACAACTCTGTAAGTGCCACACCCGAACTGTAGAAGGAACCTGTGGAAGAGGTAGACCCAGGAAGACATGGGATGAGGTGGTGAAGCATGACCTTCAAACACTGGGCTTCACAGAGGCAATGACAAGTGACCAAGACCTTTGGAGATATGCTGTGATTGAGAAGACCCTGTTTAGAATACCCCAGATACGTCAGGCGACATGATATGCTTGAGAAGACCTGTTGAGTCAAGTAAAACCAAAATCATAGCTGTGGCCAGTGCCCCCGCCCCACCAAGTGGCTCCCGTGCCAGTGTCATGTAAAAGCACCATCCAAACGTGGCACGTAAAAAGCATCCACTATACCCTTGGCGTGGTTGGCGTTAGGAAGGGCATCCAGCTGTAGAAACATTACCAGATCAGATTGAAGCCTGGTGCAGTCACTGGCTCTCCAGGACTCAAACTGTCCAACCCATCCCAGCATGGAAAACGGACGTTAAATGATGATGATATATATATATATATATATATATATATATATATATATATATGCACTCACACACACACACACACACACACACATATATATATATATGCACATATACACACACACACACACACACACACATCTATATATATATTTATGCCGCCAACATTCTTCTGGTGTGTCTCATAACTGATGTTACATAGTTTTTAAGATGTGAAGTGCTTGCTTATTTATTTCACATCTTCCTAAACTTCCTGTTTCCATTTACATCTACACCTCCACACATCAATATCCATGGGAAAGAGAAACACTAACTTTTGTGATATAATGAAACAAAATAATGTCATACAAAAATTTATATACATTATATAGATTTAATATAAAGCAAAAACAAAAATATGGATAATTTAAAAAAACAATTAGGCAGATACCTGGAACATGAGAGGCGTTGTTGCAGAAGAAAAGTTTAAAGCTTTAGTGACGTGATTTTCAGGATTGTATTTTCTTAAATATGCATTTATCATAACTGTTTTCGCTGTTCCTTGTTCACCAATCAACATAACTGCTTTGCCCTGTTTGGCAATGGTATTTAACAGGTAATCTGTTCTCACATTGTCCACCATTGGTACTAAAATTGATGCATACTCAGGTGTCTCGTGTTTGGGATAGTGATATTCTTTAACGAGGTTATTCCAATGTACCCATGAACCTGAAAAATCAGAAATCTACTCAAGAAACAAGAATAAAACAGTTTGGATATATTTATGCCGTTTATTTAAGCTAATTAAAAAAAAGCTTTATATCAATATTATTTATATAGGAGGCAATGACTAGTGACTCAGACTTTTGGTCAATATCTTGTGCTTGAGAAGACCCGTCAAGCCAAGTGAAGCTATAATCATGGCTAATGCTGTTGCCATGTAGCTGGCACCCATGCCAGCGGCACATAAAAGCACCTTTCAGCATTGAGTCTTATGGATGCCAGTGGCATGTGAAAAGCACCTTTCTAGTGTTGGACCTCACAGAGGCAATGATGAATGACCGAGACCTTTGGCATTATGCTGTGCTTAAGAAGACCCATCAAACCAAGTAAAATCACAGTCATGGCAGATACTAGTATCACGCAAAGTAAAATTGTGGTTGTCTTTGCATACATGCTTGTCTTCTGCATCCTTCTCCAGCTGAGCATTCCTAACCTGGCAGACTCATGGGTGCTGGCATCACATAAAAAGTACCCATCCTGATGCCACATAAAAGCACCTGTGCCACTGCTGCATAAAAGCACTCAATTCACTCTAAAAAGTGGTTGGTGTTAGGATGGGCATTCAGCTGTAGAGAAGTTTGGAACATAGGTCTGAAATTTTTTTCTTCTAGATATTGAACCATCGAATCAGTTATTAAATAAGTTATATCTCTATGCTGTATATATTTGAATTGAATTGTATTTAGGCATAACAATTTTAATTTTTAAAAAAATGTTCCAAACTTTTGGCCTTGACTGTATACATGCCAGCGAAACTGGAAAATCAGCCTTATGCTCCTTACAGAGTAATGTGGACTAACCAAAATTATCAAACATTAATCCAGCATAATGTAATATAACGAAATAACAATGTATGTCTTACCATCAGCAGCTACCATATAATCAAAAATTGTTGACTCAGAGCTTTCATCAATCTTAGGTAAATAACTGCTGACATTTGGTGTTGTACGTAGAAATTGCTCCAGTTTAGCTCGATCATCCAATTCCAAGAAAGCACCAATGCTCCACAACAGAGTAAATATATAAAGATGAGCATAATGTTCTTTTATTTGGGGGTCTTTTTCATCTTTGGCAGGAATAAGACCAGAAAGAAGTTTCGTTGCCTAAAAAAAAAAAGGGTACAAGATCTTTGATGTATCAAATAACAAGTGTAGACAAGTGTAGAAATTAATTAAACAGAAACAACAAATGAAGGAAGAACAAGAAAGAGAACAAATTTCTCTTCTACCAACTCGTCATCATCATCATTTAATGTCCATTTTGCATGCTGGCATGGGTTGGACAGTTTGACAGGATCAAGGATTGCATCAAGTTCCACTGTCTGTTTTGGCTCTTTTTTGCACAGATGGATGTTCTTCCTAACAGCGACCACAATATTCACTTGCAAGTGGCATTTGGTGACAAGAAAAACATCCAGCTATAGAAAAATTTGCTTCCGCAGAGTCCATCTGACCCATGCAAACATGACAAAATTAGTATTAAACTTAACGATGATAATGATCATGATGTTCAAAAGGACAGAAATAATCACACAAAGTTTTCCATGATTATTTAAAGTATATTGATATATTAGATAAGTGAGACATAAGAGAAAGAAGAATAAATAGAATAGGAAACTATTGAAGAATTGCAATAAAATAATTAGATAAGTGGAATATACGTGATAAAAAAACTGCACTGAAGAATTACACTAAAATCTTTAAAAGTTATTTTATGAAAACAATACTGTTGCTAATTTACTATAATTTATCAATCATTCTGTCTAAAACACTAATTTTGAAGATTGGTCAACAGTTCCTCGACACCAATAATATAACTAAGTCCTTCATTGGGAAAATTAAACAAGTAGGAATGACATATCATATTACTTCAATATACATCCTTACACATAATATATAAGTAGATAAATTCAATATACATCCTTACAGATAATATATAAGTAGATAAATTTAATAGATAAATTATTTTCTACTGTAAAAGTCCAATTACTCCGTGTGTTTCATGGTACTAATTATAAGGCTAATAATACATATAGGAAATTTTAAATGATTAATGAGAAAGCTACTTTGCTGAGAATGACGAACAAATGTCTTTCAATTCCCCCTCCTCACTGGTGCTGTTCCCTGTATTAACTGCACTCTCTTTCTCTATCTCTCTACTGATACAAAAGCAACCAGCTTATCTACCCACCTACTTAACCGGCTATCTTTCGTTTGATTTTTGTTCTGTCTGGAAACATGCCAACAACTACCCAGGGATTTTCCTTGGCCTTATCAAGTGAAGGAGAAAGATATTCGGTGTGTGGGTGCACTTGTGTGTATGTAGGGATGAGCTTGTTTCCTCTCTTTCTGTCTGAACCCTCCCACACTGGTCGTACCCTCCATCATACCTGCAATCCCCTTCTTCCTGAACAAACGCAACCAGTTTTAGCTGACTCCCTCCTAATTTAACATTGGAATATCCATATTTTGCTACACTGCTTAAATTTACATCATTTGATGACCATAATGCTTATGCTTACAATGCCACGAATACCAGCTCCTACCTCCAGTAGGAGCAACAATCTTAACATGCTTGAATGTTTAAATGTTGTCAGGTCAGAAGAGAGAACAGATGAAACATGCCTAAAAAACAAACACCACAACCTCCCTCTTCTTTTTAGGCACTAAATAACAAACATCTCTCCTCCCTAAGCCCCACCCCACATTCCCTTCCCAGTTTTCAGAGTTGGCACTGTCAATGTTGGCACACTGAAAGGTAGGTCTAGTGAGATTGTAGAGATGCTTGAAAGGAGACAGGTTGATGTATGCTGCATACAAGAGGTAAGATGGAGAGGAGCTTCAGCTAGGGTCCTCACAGGCAAGGCGCATAGGTATAAAGTTTTCTGGCAAGGTAACATGGATGGCGTAGTGGGCGTAGGCATACTCCTTGTGAAGAAATGGGTGGATAAGGTCGCTAACGAGTCTGTCAGCTCACCACCTTATGATATAAAATAATAAGCATAACTACCTGAGATATGATAAAAACTTCCAAAATGTCCATTTTGAAAACAAAATTCTGAATAGAATAGTTAAACACTATGGGAAAACTTTCTTCAAAAAGATTCATAATTATCATAGCTTCTTGCAAAGGTCTGTGATTTAGCCATCCCTGGATGTGTGAAGAAAAAAAATTAATAGTTAAGCATTATATCACAGTGGACATATGTAAAGCATATATCTAAGCAATAGAAAATAAAAACAAATGGGATATTTTTTTAAAGAGTAGTGAATCTCAAAACAAATGCTGTGTATGCAATTATGCTGGTGCTCCACTGTTTATGACATGGGACTTGAACACACGTCTGTAAACATGACAAGATATATGGTTTCAAATCCCACAAGTAGCTTTTGACCTATTCTATCCAGAGGAATATTAACCTAATATTCCAGTTGATCCAATGAATGGAACAACTTGCTAATGAAATTAACATGCAACTGGCTGAGCACTCCACAGACACGTGTACTCTTAACATAGTTCTCAGGGAGATTCAGCGGCACACAGATTGTGATAAGGCTGGCCCTTTGAATTACAGATACAACTCATTTCTGCCAGCTGAGTGGACTGGAGCAATGCAAAATAAAGCGTCTTGCTCAAGGACAAGATGTGACTAATATCTAATTATAAAAACACAGTTGGATATTTTTATATGCATCAAATGGCTATGGAGGTCCAGTAGAGTAAAATAAGAATCAAAGGCAGAAAATGGTTAAGAACCACTGATCTACAGAGATATGTGGAAGATGAGCAGCCGTAGACTTGTTTAGTTAGATATGCTTTTTCCACAGCGTTTCTCTTTAACTGTGCCTAGCTAGCTCCTGTCAAACCATTCAACCCATGCCAGCATGGAAAACAGACATTAAATGACGATGATGATGATGATGAAGATGACAATGGCTACATCAATATATATAATACATGTAAATGTAAATGTGTTTATGTGAGTGTACCTGAAGGTGAGACTTTATAAATGCTTATACATGTAAATGTAAATGTGTTTATGTGAGTGTACCTGAAGGTGAGACTTTATAAATGCTTAAACAAAAAATTTGAAAATATACCTGAAGAATGGGCTTCCAATTCAGTCCTGAGCTACTCATGTAAACCATGCCATTACGGGACACAGTGGCTGGAGAAGCATTATCAATATTATGTGGTTCAAATATGATCTTTGTATTCGGTGCCATTGGTATACGATCTCCATTTGCCAATGTCAATGTCCGGTTGTCATCTAGGACCGAGTTAAGGTTCTCTATCCAAATAGCATCTACAGGTCCATCCAAAACAATCCAAATGTGTTCCCCTGCATTAAACAAACCAAGTACAGCACACTTTGTAAGCTGAGCATAAAGAATGAAGTACCGCATTTGAATCTAAATTTTTCAAAGGTTACCAGTGCAAAAACCTGTTTATCAGTCATGGCTCACTGCCAAATAATACAATCAAAACATGTGGATACAAATTAAGGATTTTCCCTGTCGGCAAAAAATTGTCTTCTGTTATCCCTACAATGCAACCATTGTGCCTTTCCTGTGGGGACAAGAATATATGAGGTCCAGCTAATGGTGATATACTCCAAGTTAAATACTCATGTTAGTTTCCAAAATGGTTAACCACATCTCATAAACTTTAAGCCTCCATGCTTCCTGCACCCTATAATTAATCATTATTTAACTATAACGATGTCAACAATGAAATTTATCAAACCTGTTGGGTAATTCCTTCTCTTTTGTCTATAAGTCCTTGGCTCCTCTTAGGTACCATCTTCTACTAACTGACAAACCACAAATTTCAGCTGTCCAAAATATGAACTGCACTCCATATAACTCATTTTAATCTCTCTCAGCAACAATTTTAAATTTACTCTGAATTTTTTCTTCAGTTACTCTATCATCTCTACTACTTTCTTACTGCCTTCCCACCACTAGCATCTAGTGAAGCAATGATGGACCATTTACAGTATTGGCCAATCAAAGACCATTTATCTTTAAGGATTAAAGCTGTCTACAATCAAGGCTGTCTCATCAGTTTATAAGACTCTGGGAAAATAAATGCATTGAGCTCCTTGTATTTATTTATTGATTGATTGTAAGCCACTGTATACATAGATGAGAATTAGGTTCCTACACACGTGGGACTCCTGGGTAACTTCCCAGTGAACCCATGCACTGTCTACAATACTTGCGAATGAGATAGAATCTACAATACTAACCAATACGGAAGAAACAAAGATACAGGTCAATAAGGAAGTGTCTATGATACTAGAAATTGAAGGAGGTGAAAAGAAATAACATGGTCATCCTCATTTCTAGAATTAATAGCCACACCTCCTTCAAATCATTTTAAAATTCTTGCTATATTTCCCAATAAAAAATTAAATACTGTGAATGACATACCTTTCTTTGCTTTCAGGGTCCTTCTCCAAAGAGTTGAAAATATCCCATCAGTCCAGTCATTAGTTGCTACATCAAGTTTGCCAAACATCTGTGCTGAAGTAATGGCTTTAGGATTCATCCTCATTTCTTTATGCACTTTCCCACATTCTGTCATTGCTTTCATTAGTGTATGAATACAACATGTCTTCCCTGAGCCACTTGGGCCTAAAGTCATCATTCCATGCCGTACTAGTTGTGTCTCATACAACTGAAAAATAATTTACAATTCAGGGTTACACATGCAATATCATTCTGAAGTACATTTAAATATGCTTCAAGAACAAATGCACACACAAAGATATCAAATAAGCTTGCTAGGGTACACAGGGTTTGTGTTGTTCTCAAAAGCAAACTTATTACCTGTACAATACAATCACTAAGGCCTTGTTCAGCTGTGTGACAAATAGCAAAAAATATTATTGAGTACACCAAGGGACTGGGCAGTGGTAGGATATTCATATAGGTTTTACAGTGAATGCTCAGAGGATTGTCAATGCAGCACTGAAGCCATGGTCTACAAAGTAGAGGTGGTGTTGTCCAACAACAACAGTGTGACACACATACAGAAATATGTCAGGGTAATGGAGAGTCCCTTTCAGGCCAGGCTGAATAATCACAGATACTTTTTTTTTTAATCCATGAGAGACACAGTTAGCTAGCTGTATATGGTTTATGGCAATTAACAGAGTAAATAGTGCAAGTCTTGAAGAGTGCAGTCCGATTTTAACAGTTATTTTCTCAAATGTATAATGGAAATGACAAAGGATCATTTCTGACATATTTTGCTTTATGAGTCCCATAAAGACAGCAACGCAATAGAAAATGTGATGAATATTAATGCAGTACATGGGGATCAGACAATAAGAATAAAACAGTGCCAACGATGGTTCCAGAAAGTCTGAGCTGGAAACTACAGCCTAGAAGGTGAGCCTCATCCTGGAAGATCTGTAGAGCTCGACAAGGATGTCCTGCAAACCCAGGTGGAACAAAATCCCATTGAGGAAATTGTTAGAACAACCTGAATGGAGTTGCCATTGATGAATTGACTGGACACCATTTGTAAAATTCATGTCACTCAACATCCTGAGTTATTTCTCTTCGCTAATTTTCAT
>NC_069000.1:13975156-13977265 GCF_001194135.2 Octopus bimaculoides
TACTAAGAATTATTCCAGGGAAAAGATCATTTATAAGTGATAAAAACAGAGGTTCGTCTTGGTCCACTAGCTTTGACAGGTTCATATCTCTAAGAACACTCATCACAATTGTATGTTCTGTCTCTTCAGGTGAAGCTCTTTTCTTTGCTCCGAGTGTGCGGAGTACAGATAAAATGTTCCGTAATCCAAAATCATAATGAACCTGCATAAACAGATATACATAATATAAACAATAGGCTTCTTTCAATTTCCGCTTATCAAATCCACTCACAAGGCTTTGGTTGACCCGACGCTATAGTAGAAGACACTTGCCCAAGGTGCCACACAGTGTGATTGAGCCTGAAACCATGTGGTTGGGAAGCAAGCTTCTTACCACACAGCTACACCTGAGCAAGTTTCTTCTACTATAGCGTCAGGCCAACCAAAGCCTTGTGGGTGGACTTGGTAGACGAAAATGAAAGAAGCCCATCATATATATACATACATGGGTGTGTCTTTGTTCCTCGCAATCATTTGACAACTGGTGTTGATGGGCTTACATCCCCATAACCTTGCAGTTCAGCAAAAGAGAACCAACAGAATAAGTTCCAGGCTTTAAAAGAAAAGTATTAGGGCTAATTCATTCATCTACAAATTCCTCTAGTGTGGTGCCCCAGCATGGCCACAGTCAGATAACTAAAACAAATAAAATATATATGTGTGTGTGTGTGTGTGTGTGTGTGTATATATATATATATATATACACACACATAGAGGCTTACAGAATTTTATTTGTACTCAAGAGTACACACTTGTCATGAGCCATTAAAATGCCAATGGTACCATTATAAATCTTACTAGTATTTACGTGTTGAAAAAAAATATATCTGTCTACTTGTACTACAATACATTTCAGCACTTTAAAAACAAACTTATGTTTGTTTATATATGACGTAATTTCTATACCATCTAGTATTTCTAGATGAGTTTAGAAATTCGAAATTGCAGAAGAATTTGTCAGTAAAGTAGTTTAGCTTAAATGGTAAAGCACTTTGACTGGAAAATGAAGGGATGTGAGTTTGAGTCTCATGGCTGGTTGCTGACAGATCTTTTTTGCTCTGTAAGGATTTTATCCTATATATGCTGTTTTATCAGTACTTATGCACTGGAAAAATGTATCTTTCTACAATACATTTCAGCACTTCAAAAACAAACTTGTTTGCTTACATATCACGTAATATATATGTTTGTGTGTCTGTGTTTGTCCCCGCCACCATTGCTTGACAACTGATGCTGGTGTGTTTACATCCCCATAACCTAGTGGTTCGGCAAAAGAGTCTGATAGAATAAGTACTAGGCTTACAAAGAATAAGTTCTGGGGTCAATTTGTTCAACTAAAAGGTGGTGCTCCAGCATGGCTGCAGTCAAATGACCGAAACAAATAAAAGAGTAAAAGAGGTTATCCATTATTTTCATCTAATGCCGACTCAACTGTGTACGTTGGTTTAATATCAGCACGGCCAGCTTTTGCCCATATCAGGTGAATGATTTGTTCACTGATTTCTGTGTCAGAATGAATATTTTTCAGCTTAGCTCAAAATGTCCTGGTGTGTTCATCACTGAAGAAACCAAATGAGGTTCAGATACCATGTCTGATGATCTGCCTATGACATTCTGAGTGAGGTTTATTTTTTAGCACATAAGTCTCTTTAAGAAAATTTCTCAGCAACAAAATTTCACATCTACGTTTGTATACAAATGTAATACTTCGACCGTGCGAACCAAAGGAGATGGCGACATAGACGGGAAAAGGCTCCTTTTTACCACGTCACACGGTCGAACACAAAAATAAAGATATATATAATAAAAGAAGGCTCCTCGTAAGAGAATACGAGCCATAGTGCCAGTAATAAGAACTTAGGACAACTCAACCGTTAGATATATAATGAGAATAAATTTATTAACAAAGTGAAACTGTTTGTGTCTGTGTGTGCGTGCATGCGACATATAAAATTAACACAGTAGATAAATCAGGCCTTTTGATACAAGAGAAGCTATACAACAATGTGAAGTGACGGACAGTCGTATAAACAATAGTGTGTGTACAATATGTGAGTGTACAAGTGTGTG
>NC_069000.1:13977496-13985271 GCF_001194135.2 Octopus bimaculoides
ACAGTGAAGATAAAACCGAGTGTGTTGATATTGGTGTGTCCCTGGTGGTGGGGTTGCTGGCGCACGACATTGTGGTAGACAGTACATTGGGGGTGAAGATGTCGGCGCTGGAACTGGCTGTAGCTGTGTTCTGTATGTGTGTGGTCAACGACCAGACCTGTGAGAGATCTAGAATCGAAGACGATTGCCGTCGTTGGATCGGGCTTATTTATAGACGAAAAAGGGCTCACCAGAAACCCAGTAAAACTCTCTATCACGTGACTTTATCTGAAGCCGTCGATTGGACGTAATGCCTCCTAAGCAAGCAGAACATGGGGACAAATTGCCGCGCAAATAAGAACCAATCAGGATGTTGGACACAGAAAGGTCCAAGGCAGCCGAAGACTAGATGTTATCAGCTCCGTTATCATTTGTGATTGAATGCCCGAGAGAGAGGTTTCACTACACAAATTTTAAACGTTATTGCTTCTGTGCTGGGATAGACATGTTTTATAACATGTTATAGACGTTATGCAAATTACTATTTTAATCTAATTTTTTAATCTAATCAAGCGCATATACAAGATGATATCAAAAGTTCCCAGACTGGTTTTGCTTAATAAAAAATAACTTATTTACCTAAATTTTAACGCCATCTCCTTCAAAATTCTCACCTTGCACAGTAATACATCAGACCCCGTATTCCTGCCACTTTTGGAATCTGGCTTAGAAGTCATTTTCTGTAAGCAAGTCAAGAACCTTTTATGATTCGCTCTTGATTTTGACAACAGTGTAAAAATGGTGACCTTACACCTGCATTTTCATCTTGGAGAAGAGAGGGAAGTCCGCAGGTACTAAATTTGGTGACTGTGCACGCAACCGTGTGCTGCCATCTGTTGGCGCGCTACAAAACTAGTCCGGGAACTTTTTGGTACCACCTCATATCTGTGTATGTGTGCGTGTGTAGGAGTATTGGGAAGAAACTCATGAGACAAAAGCATACTGGACAAAAAAACAAATTGATTAAAAATATGTTTCTCAAAGAACAAATGGAATAGTAATCGAAATTTAATGTTTTTCGAAAGAAATGGGTACAAAAGTTATGAAAAATATATTATATAGATGCTTGAATTAAGTATCACAATGTTTTAACGTTCTAAGATTTTAAAAATTACTTGAGAGAGAGATCAGAATTAATAGTTTATGTATAATCTACACAGTTTTACATCGGGGCATGCAGAATATTTTATTAAACCTTAAAATATAAACATTAACATAATAAAATTGTTAGTGCCCTTTTAGAAAGATATACTGGACACACAATAATTAACTGAGGTCGACTACTTAAGTATCAGTCAAGTACATATGTCCCTCGAATTATTTTGGTCGTGTGCCTTCATTAAATAACTATTAGTAGACTGATGAGTGACGACTTACTAAACTCACTTAGTGTTGAACAAAACAGTCCAGTCACCTTTGCTGCCATAGTCTACTTTGCTTGTAGTCCTTCATGGTTTCATAAAACGAATAACAATTAAATTATCATGTAGATCTAATTAACAATACTGAACTCATAATGTTTATGGTCACTTGCCTATATTAGCAAGAGTTACTGGCATTACTACAGGTATGTATCACCACCATCTTTTTCCATCTTCGATTTTGTTTCTTCATAACTTTCTGAAAAATGGATATCTTTTAATAAAATTCTCAGTACATTTCAGATGGTATAGGGCTTTCCTATAAGGTGTTATCCACCCCTAATTGGAACTCTCCCGTATGACATGTACGCATGCTCAGTGACTTGCTTTAACAGTTGCAATCAGCTGAATGCACATTGCCAGTGACATTTAACATAATTACCCACACTCTGTGGTCAGGATTCTTTTTTTGGTTTGATGTCGGTATCGAAGGGATTACCAGACACCGGACAATACAGTGAGAGCAGCTTTCACTCACATCGTGGTATTCGACGCTGTGTACGTGTCTGTCGTGGTAAAATATGTCACTCCTTAACTGTTGCTTTGATTTCATCCGTAGCACGAGGTAATTATGTCATTATCTGTGAAATTCGGCAACTTACAAAGATCTTTAGATCAGGCAATACTTCACCGAGAGCAGATATAAGCTCCTGCTTATTCCTGTCTGAAGTATCGTCCGATACTTCAGACTTATCGTCCGATGAATTTACTTTGTTGACATTCTTCATCGACAAAATTTTTATTCCTTTCAACCTTTCAGTCAAGTCCGCCTTTCTTCCAGTAACATACTGTCCATATAATCTTAAATATTCCTTTAACTCAGGCACAGTAAGTACTTCGATAGCTGAATCATCAAGCTGCTTTATATCCATGATAAGACGTAAAACAATAACAATGGCGTGGGTTAGCCTCCGGAAGTTTAATTATCTACATGGAGCGCCGCCTAGCCAAGGGAGATAACCTACTTATAGGAAACCCCTATAGATAGCAATCATGCTGAAGTTTGATGTGGAAAAAAGAAAAGAAAAGAAAATTTGGAGTTGAAGATAATTCTCACACTTCATCAAAACGTATGAGTAACCAAAATTGAAAAACTATCCAGTATCAACTCAAATTTTGTTTCTACATCAAATTCCAACATAATGGTAAGCTACACCATCTGAGATGTATTTTGATGAAATTTTACTTTAAAATATCCAAGTTTCAGAAAGTTATGAGGAAACAGATTGAGGTGTGGGAATTTTCTGGAATACGCCTCCTCTTTCCAGAAACATTTTTCACTACTATATTTCAATATAACCCTGTTTTCCATGATCTAAAATAAATCTCTAAAAATTTTCACAAAAAAATGATACATTTTTCAGAGTTACAAAGAAACAAATTCAAGGGGAGGGAGTACATATCTGTAGTTATGCCAAGTTATCTTTGCTACACGAATGAAAGGGGAATGAAATTGGAACATCCAAATGTTTGTGCTGTGTCGAACATTATACGTAGCAAGTATACACACACACACAAACGAACAAAACAATCGAAGAAATACAGACAACAACGTCATAGTAGCACTTGAAACAGCTTGTAACGACAATTAACCATTGTTTTCATGTATATTAAGTGGAGACAGACTAAGAAGGTATAACATTAGATAAACAGATATTTGAAGGACAGAAAACAGAAAAATTGTAACAATACATATTCAGAATCTTATCCATATCGCAATTCATGCCATTTTTCTAACATGTTACATTCTAATTCTCTTTTGAATCTTTTATTGGTTTAACGAGTGTAGGACAAAAGCCACTTGGACAAAACCTCCAAAGTTAAAGTGTGAAAGTGAACAAAAGCCCCACGGTTATATTTTTCGATTATTTTTCTCGTTCTTTTTTCTTACCTTTCAGTCGTTAGACTGAGGCCATGTTTGGGCACCGCCTTGAAGAATTTTTAGTTGAACGTATTGACCCCAGAATTTTTTTTCTTTCTTTTTTACTTGTTGCAGTTATTAAGACCATATCCATGCTGGGGCACCACCTTGAAGAATTTTTAGCCGAATGTATCGATGCTAGAATGTTTTACATTTTTACTTGTTGCAGTTATTAGACTGCGACCATGCTGGGGCACCATCTTGAAGAATTTTTAGTCGAGTGTAACGACCCCAGAATTTTTTTTTATGATTTTCAACCAGCGCATGAAGTTAAGCCTAGAAGGTATCTCCACATGCTAGAAAATAACAGCCAAATCTCTTGAAGTTTTTTATACCCCCCCCCCCTCCTCGGTTTAAGACACATGCCAAAGGTGCAACTCAGTGGGATTGAACCTGGAACCGTGTGGTTGGGAAGCAAACTTACTACACAGCCTCGTCTGCGGGAGAGGCGAATATTTTATGCGTCTCGACTTTATTTCCTAGTTTTGATGATTTAATTACAATTATATCGAAAAAAATGAAAACTTTTGAGATCCACACAATGCCTACTTATTTCTAGCATACATAAAGACCACGTTAGGAGGCGGGAACACCTTTGAGTTTGTTTAAAAGAGAGAGATTAAGACACCGATAAAATAATGAAAGAAATATACATTCATTAATTACTGTTTAACATTGAACTTCCCTTCCTACTAAGAATTCTTTCGGAGAATTTTCGGAAAGCGTGCATTATTCCTCGAAAGTAATTATTTTTCAACGTAATTGTAATGAAATTATGAGGGAAACAAAGTCGGGATGTTTGAAATATTCTCCTTCCCATTTCCTTCCCCCACCCCACATTAAATTCCAAGCTACACCATCTGAAAGGTATCTGTAGAAAATGGTTTTAAAAAACAGCCATTTTTCTCAAAGTTATAAGGAGACAAAACAGAGATGTTATGCCCAGTTGACAAATTATAACCAGTTTTCCTATTCGGCTTTCTATTTGTTCAACAACAAACATTAAACGATGCTGAAATCAACATAATTTCATTGATGTTGGATTAAACTTATAGTTTGAAGGTGATTACGTGACTCCTGTTCTCTTGTCATTCACGAATGAATATTACGCACCGTGCTCGTCTAACTTTAGAGTCTAAAGCATGTTAAGTTCTAACACCTACTTATTAGTATCACCGTCTATTCGAAATCATACAATATTTATAGAGATTAACAAGTCTAAGAGAAATATAACACAGTATCTTACCTGTTTAGTAAGCTGTTCTTCGCACAGCTTATATAATGTGAAGAACTTACATGCCAAATTAATATTATTTATGAAACCAGCACTGGCTAACTTTACACGAATAATAATCTGCCGGTCTGGAACCATCATGGCAACAGTTCTAAAGTTAATCTTTAAGTTTTCAGGTAATTCTTGTCGCCCAGCATAGCCTGGATTCTGAAAAAAAAAAAAAAAATCAAGAATATTCTTAAAGTAATTTTTGTCTATCAACCTTAAGACAGAAAATTATGTGTTTCTATATTTTTGTTATATCCACAAGCGATAATTTAATCATTTTAAATTTTGGCACAAGGTCTGTGATCTCGGGGGAGGGGGCAGGTCGATTACTTCGATTACAGAGTTGAACTGATACTTATTTCGTCGACCCCGAAAAAGCAAATGAAAGGCAAAGTCGATCTTGGCGAAATTTGAACCCAGAACGTCAGAAAGGACGAAGTGCCGCTAAGCATTTTGCCCGGTGTGCTAATGACTCTACCAGCTCTTTGCCTTCACGAGCAATTATATAATGCCATATACCCATCATGATACAATAACAAATCTTCAGATGATAGCGATATAGTATACTGTATATCACTTCAATTCACCTCTACATATACTATGATGTCATATGTCAAAGAACCCAATTAATTTATCTATCAACGATAGTACCATTTTTCATTCGTATCTATCAGCATTATGTCAAATACTTCTTTAACAATATCGTGTTTTATAATGGAATTACAAGCTGGAAATGTCTTCTCACTATTTCATCCAAATTTAAATTAGGTTTCACTCGACATCCTACTTCCATACCACCCTTCCTAAAACTATTCAATACTTTCAAATCTTTCTTCAGTATCACCTTAGCAGTTTCTCACATCTGCAGATACCCTCACTAAGCACTTTGTTTTAACCGTCTTCAATTGACGCCATTGTTAAACTCCCCGCTGACCACTCTTTCTTCCCCAGCCTTAAATATTCATTCTAGATGAGTTTAAAAGTCTTTGAGAAGTATTTATCATCTTGAGACTAAGGATGCAGGTAATTTATTTAAATTGTTTCTTACCATCGTGAGAAAAATACCAAACTCTGGGTTCATCTGAATGACATCTCCATCTGTGAACACAAATTGATTTTTCCGCTCCTTTTTACACGTGAGAACTATTGCAATTTGTTGTGCAGCCACTGACAACACTGGCAAATCAATTCGATTAAATTCATCAAAACAGCCCCACGTGCCAGACTGAGCCAAACCTGAAATGGTTTTCAACGAATGTTAGAGTTGTTATTTAGACGTTAGTAGTAACTAATTAGACTGAGGTATACAGACAGAAGATATAACAACAATAATAATTATTTCTAACATAGATGCAAGGCCGTATATGCTAAGCAAAAAGATGTAACTGATTTAATAAATTCAAGTACTTGATTCTTAGGTAGACACGCTTACATACTTCATGTAGCAAGCCAAGGAATTTTAATCAATATTACGCGTTTACACCAACCAAACAGCATTTACCTGAACAACTAATTCTCCAACAGCAGAAACTCTTCAACCTGTTCTGTGATGTATAAAGGTATTGAGAAGAATTACACAGGACTCACTGTAAACACCTTCAAGAATAGTTACATTAAATATTTACATTCATTGAAGTTGAGGGACAAGATGAATCGCATGTCATGTCTCAATTCATCTGATGAATACAAATGACTAACTCTGGTCAAGAAAAAAAAAGGAGAAGCAACTTTAACTAAAATTAATTGAATATGGAATGCTGAACAGAGTAATCTTGATTTCTTTCGTAGTATAGTGACAAGTAAGGATGTGTTTCAGAGTTATTAGAACTCATTAGTGAGGTATAATCTAACCATTAGTTCCAAAAACAAAACAAAAAGAAATGCAAGAGTGAGGTCTTTCTGGCTAGGCTGAAAGCCAGTTATTGAAAGACACCTGCATGGTCAAATACATTAAAGTCAGGATGCTACTGGTATCTAATTCGCTGTGTCTAGAGGCGGTGCCATTTTAGAGCATGGGCCTAATTCTGATGTATTTATGCTGTGGCTTGCTGTCAATAAGTAAATCCTATAGGGTCTAGTGCAGTGCCTTGTCCAGAGGCCTACGATGCAAATTAGACGATCCAGGGGGCTACAATGCTACTTAGACGGCCCTGTCTAGAGGAATGAGATGTGATGAAATAAGAACCAACACAAGATTTAAGAGCCAAATGCAAAATATTAATTATATATAATTATGATAAAACATGAGCAATTGAATTATTAATATCCGTTTCGTGTAATCTGTTTACTAGTCAGCTTGTACAGTGTTATGGATTTTATGAGTGTAGAGGTCAATACCCGGTAGCACATTGGGTGTGCCAGACGCTTTATTTCATGTTGCTCCAGTCAACTCAACTGGCAGAAATGAGTTGTACTTGTATTTCATAGAGCCGCCTTGTCACATTCTGTGCCACACTGAATCTCAAGACGCTCTGTTGAATTGGATCAACTGGAACCCTCGTCGTCGTCACCGACGGAGTGTCAGTTTTTATAGCTAAAGAACAGCTATAAACAGCTACAGCAACAGTCACAGAAACAACACTATCAAGAACAAACACCATAAAAACAGCATTCACAGAAACAATAAAAATCACAACAAAATAATTATAGCAGAAATAGAAATAACATTAACAAAAATGGTGGTAATAACAATTGGTCGTTTGACCTGCTACAAATAATAGCCAAAACTCCTTCAAATTGCATCCTACAGTCTTAGAGAAGAACACATTGGATAATGTGGTCTTGGAATCACCGGAAAAAGACGGATCAGTCAAGACTGGAATTTCTTTGATTAATCATCTCCTCGATCAGGGCTGATCTGAGTCTAAACAACAACAACATTACCAATAATAATGGTTTTGAATTTTAGGACAAGGCTTGTAATTTTAGTGGAGAAGCTAAGTCGACTACATCCATTCCAGTGTTCCGCTGGTACTTATTTTATCGACCCCGAAAAGAAGAAAGGCAAAGTCGATCTCGACGGTATTTGAACTCAAAATGTGAAGAGCCAGACAAACTGCCGGTAAGCATTCTGTCCGGCATGCTTAACAAATCTGCTAGCTCGCCGCCTTAA
>NC_069000.1:13985552-13990095 GCF_001194135.2 Octopus bimaculoides
TATAGGAGCACTCCGTCAGTTACGACGACGAAGGGTGTCCCAGCTGATACGATCAACGGAACAGCTTGCTCATGAAATTAACGTGCAAGTGGCTGAGCACTCCACAGACACGTGTACTCTTAATGTAGTTCTCAGGGAGATTCAGTGTGATACAGAGTGTGACAAGGCTGACCTTTTGAAATACAGGTACTACTCCTAGTTTACGGTTGAGTAGTCAAGATACTCGTTTGTACTAATTCCTTCAGTTTGAGGAGGAAGCGATTGATATGATGAAAACCGATAAGCAAAACTGTTAACAAAGGTAGGAAAGAGACTAAAACAAAGATAAAAACGAAAGTACTTCACCCATTTTAATCACGGAATGTGTATGCAAAATGATAGTTTGTTGCTAGCAGTAAAAACTAAAAGCAAAAAGAAATGAATTTGGCGAGCACTAGCTCGCTGTTTTGTCGCCTCTTATTTCATTGTTTACACTTTCTAAGAAAAGTATATTGTGTTAAGAGAATTATGTCTTAGTTTTCATTTTGTTGCAGCTACTAGAGTGAATTGTGTTGAAGTAGGTGTCACCAATTTTGCTAAGAGGTTGCTTCCTATTTCTGAAAACTGGCAACCGAAAAGTCTGCAATGTTAGAGAAAGAACATCCATGTTGCAATTGAAATCATTGGTTAAGTCTGACATGAGAGTCAATAGTGAATTCAAAACTCATCTGACATTCTTTAAAGCAGTTACCCTTAGGGAGTGTGTGGGCTGTGAGCATTGAAAAGGGTGTGGATAAATTGCCATGTCATTGTATACTGTACCCTCACAACCCAAACTTCTGACCTTGTACCTGTGTCAGAAACTATTGTCATTACTCTTGTCTTTCTCTGCAAGGAGAATTGTTAGATCTCTGGAAAAACGCATCGTGTTATTTTGAAACGCTATTTTACATCTCGGGTTTAAAACTCACCAAAGTGAAACATTCCTCCTTATTCTTATTGTATGTTTTTTTGTTGTTTTTTTTTGTGGTGAAAACCAAGAAGAATCGGCAGAGTTCTCGGAAAATGCATTGTGTAATTTTTGAAACGTTATTTTACATCTCGTGTTCAATTCTCACCAAGTCGGATTCTTTTCTTTTTTTTTTCCCTTTCTTTTAATTTTGGTATATTGTACCTCAACATTGTACTTTCAAACGTTTAAAACTTAACCAACATCCTGACGAGGAACCACTAGCGTAGCTAGAGTGTGTGCCACCTGAGGTGGCCATTCCGTTTGCCGCCCCTGGATCCCACAAAAAACACATATTGCCTAAAGCAGACCCAAAAGTGGTTCCCCCCCTACCAGCTACGCTAATGCAAAGAACGTGAATGACAATTAACACAGCCTCTTCAAATGTATGTGTGTGTGTGTGTGTAGATATGTATATGTACGTATGTGTATGCTAAAGACAAACCAAAATCAAAGAGAATTTCACTAGATCTGAGTTCGTGTCCCAAGGGCAGCCTTCGACTTTTTCCTGTCCAAAAGGGTTTTTCAACCCAACATTTTCGTGCAATTATTTACAGTTTTATGTGTGTGCTTCGAGGTATTCCATAAAAGATTTATTTCCTATATTGTCACAAGGCCAACAGTGATTTAAACTACGTCACTCTTTGACTGATATTTATTTTAAAAGGAAGAAAAGCAAATTTGACTCTGGTGAGTTTTGAACCTAAGATGTAAGATAACTTTTGAAAATAACGCAATGCATTTTTTCCAGTACTCGGCCGCTTCTCTTTGCCTTTCCACCAACCAAAAACAACAAGAACAACTACAATTATTTCTGGCATTGGTACAAAGCCAGAAACTTGGGGTGTTCAGCTGGTACTTATTTTATCGACCCCGAAAAGAAGAAAGGCAAAGTCGATCTCGACGGTATTTGAACTCAAAATGTGAAGAGCCAGACAAACTGCCGGTAAGCACTCTGTCCGGCATGCTTAACAAATCTGCTAGCTCGCCGCCTTAAATATCCTAACATCAATCAATAGCCGAACAAATAATGATTACAAATTTTGGTACAAGGCCAGCAATTTCGAAGGGGTAAGTCGATTATATCAACCCTAGCTTTCAACTGGTACTTATTTTGTCGACCTCGAAAGGATGAACGGCAAGGTCGACGAAGTGCTCCTATATATATATATATATATATATATATATATATATAGGAGTAAGTCGATTAAATTGATCCGGTGTTTGACTGGTACTTTATTTCATCGATTCCGGAGGGAGGAATGGCAAAGCGGACCCATGCAGGACATGAACTCCGAATGTTAAGAGCAGGAATAAATACTACAAAGCATTTTTATCTTTAATGATGCTGTCAATTTCCCACCCTTTATAATAGTTTCTGTCATGTTTGGAAAGGAGTCGATTCAGTCGAACTAACTGGTACTTTATTTAACGACCCCAAAAGGATGACAAACAAAGGGACTTGAACTCAATATAAATGCACATTTGTGTGTGTTTGACAGAAAAATGCATTTAAGCATCATTTATGTTCTCTAAAGAAGTTTAATTTTATTGTCTGGGGAGATTCATTCTCTTTTAGTGCCTTATTAATTTAACACACCGGTCTGATTTCTACTCATTTTACTTATTTATTTTTATCAATAGTAGCAACGAAAATTTTAGTAAAAAATAAATAAATAGGTAAATGAGTGGAAATCAGACCAGTGAGTGTGTTAAATTAATAAGGCACTAAAAGAGAATGACTCTCCCCAGACACAATAAAATATGTTTCAACACACGAATTCACATAAAGAATCTTGTAAACCACATACAAAAACGAAAGAAGTTTAAGTTTTTCCATATTGTGTTTATGACGTCATAACATCAGTGACGATTATCTGAAGATTTTATTTTAGAAAATTTCAATCTCTTTGAACCTTTCCACGATGATTAGAGGCTCGGAAAAATGTGCTTCGGGGTTCTCAGCCAAACATCAGAACACTAGTACGAAATCAGTCTTCTTCACCTTGTTTTTTTTGCTTTTTGGTGGAGATGGAATAATTCATGCACATTTGAGTTCTGAAACACACTCTGCAACATGCTGGTTGGTACCAAAAGAAAGTTACAAGGTATACGGCAGTATTACTGCAATCTTATAAAAGCATAACCATGCAATTTCAGAAAAGAAATCCTTGGCATTCTAACAAGGAACATATAATCCTTCCTTCTCTATACATTCCCACAGAAAAATACATCGTAAATTAAATAGCAATAAAAATTATGAATATCAAATAATGGCTACCGTAACACAGAATCATACATATATCAACTAAGTACAGTTATTATGGTGAGTATTTTAATAGAATATAAAGTTCGTTGCTATATAAATGTTTGAGCAGCTTTTCAAGTGTGTACGTGTGTATTTATTTATATCTATACTTGTATATCTAGTGTGTATCTGTCGGTCTTCTTCAAACATTCTCTCACTCGATTACCCTCTCTTTGTCTTTCTCATTCTGCTCTATAACGCACACTCCAGACGCGCTTTCTCTTTCTTATGAATGCGTGTGCGCAAACTGGGTTGGTTGGGGACGGAGTGGGTGAACGTCTGGGGATTTTTACACACACATGCCTTATGTATCCACATAAACTCCCATGTCTACATTTTATTTAGATATGATAGGAATAGTAACTCAGACTTCCTCCAATCATGACCTACTATTTTATCTGGATATCTATGCACGAAGAACAAACTTCACCCAAATTGCATCATATTCTCTTATCTTCGTATCTACAAATGACCTTCCCGGGAGATTCAAAGATGGTAGAAAGTTGTTAGAATTAGGAGCGAAATCTCGCTCAGTATGACTTATTTTTATATGTACGTACATATGCGTACATGCAAACATACATACATACATACGTTATACACACACACACACACACATACGTACTCATACATGCATAGATCCCCATACATGCATACATACATACACACGCACACAGACGCGCATATATATATTATACGTAATTATATATTACATCTATATTAATAAAAGCGTAATTCTGTCTGTCTGGGACCCTTGTATCTCAGTCTGCATTTACTCAACATAGACATATTATATCTTTTTGGAATCAGGATGACCCCAGAATTGAAAATCTGCCCTTCTTTTGGTTGTTGAACATCCGGTATTGGGGGTATGATTTAAAAGTATTTGGGTTGTTATTTCTAGAAGGTGAAGCGACCCTGTGAGGTACAAGAATTATTGGATCTTTTTGGTTTGACGGGCAACACTTGTTTTCTTAACGAAACACTTTCAAACTTGGGATACTGGTAGAATGTGTCATATAAAACATCTTTTTTTCTTAGCCTTTTTAACAAAAATTACTTCTTAATAAGTTATTTCATGTTAAAGTTGTCGTATTTCTGTAATCTCAACCAATCACTGACGTCTATTCAGCTGAATACAGTTACTGCTCTTTTTAATTATATCATTATTCCCTAGTAAGGGTTTAAGGTTTTAGGGTTCGGGTTCGGGTGTTAGGGTTAGGATTATGAGTTATAGGGTCTGTTGT
>NC_069000.1:13990362-13994349 GCF_001194135.2 Octopus bimaculoides
TAGGACTTTTTGCTTTTAGACTAGACTCCTTTGTCCGAGAGACATTCTTCTATATACGTGGACCCTGTTAAGGGAATATATCGCACAGATCTCAACACTTTCCTTGAGCAGATCGTTCAGGAAAAAGGTCACTCTCATTTGTAAAGTATCTTTTCGGAGTTTTTTTTTTTCTTTTGCCGGAAGTTATCTAGTATCTATACTAGTAGCAATAAATGAGTTGCGGTTGTTGTTGTCATTGGAGGTTGTGTTGTTGAAAGTGGCTAAGACGGCGAAACTTTTGCAACTGTTATTTAAATTTGCGTTTCGCTACTTTAAAAAAAAAATTTTTTTTAAACTTTTTTTGTGATTTTTAAATTGTAACGATTTGTGCTAATATAACTGTATCAGTTTATCAAATCTTATTTAGTTTCCTGTGTTCTTTTCTATCTATATCTGTGTCCACAGAAACGTTGAAGTTGTTTTCACTGCTATCATCATTGTAGCTAATAATTGTGGCTTCTGTAGAGATAGCCATGCTGAACCATTAATAAACAAAACAAAATAGATACTCTCTTTTACTTGTTTCAGTCATTTGACTGCGGCCATGCTGGGGCACCGCCTTTAGTCGGGCAAATCGACCCCAGGACTTATTCTTTGTAAGCCTAGTACTTATTCTATCGGTCTCTTTTTGCCGAACCGCTAAGTTACGGGGACGTAAATACACCAGCATCGGGGGGGGGGGGAACAAACACAGACACACAAACATATGCATACACATACATAAATATATATACATATACGACGGGCTTCTTTCAGTTTCCGTCTACCAAATCCACTCAAGGCTTTGGTCTGCCCGAGGCTATAGTAGAAGACACTTGCCCAAGGTGCTACGCAGTGGGACTGAACCCAGAACCATGTGGTTGGTAAGCAAGCTACTTACCACACACCCACTCCTGCGCCTGTTTGAAAATATAAATGTACACAATATGAAATCTGGTCTTCCTCCATTGATAACAGTGTGAGCATTTGAATGTTCCGAAGCTCAGAGTCGGTGTAAAATAAAAATTCTTGCTATCATGTATTATTTATTCATTTGGTGTCAACGGCAATCAACAGCAGCAGCAGCAGTAACAACAAAACAATAATTTCTAATTTTGGCACAAGGCCAGCAATTTCGGGTGAGGGGGTAAGTCGATTACATCGATCCCAGTACGCAACTGGTACTTAATTTATCGACCCCGAAAGGATGAAAAGCAAAGTTGACCTTGAACTCAGAACGTACCGGCAGCAGCAGCAGAAGAAGAAGAAGAAGAAGAAACCTTTCTACTATTGGTACAAGGCCTGGATTTTGTGGAGAGAGTAGGTCGATCACATCGACCCAGTACACAACTGGTACTTAATTTATCGACACCAAAAGGATGAAAGGCAAAGTCGACCTCCAACGAAATTTGAATTCAAAATATAGGCGATGGGCGAAATACCGCTAAGCGTTTCACCTGGCGTGCTAACGATTCTGCCAGCTTGCAGCCTTAATAACAATTATGATGATGATGAGTTTTTCCTTTACTAGTTATAAGTGCTTGACGATACATAAAAACCACACAGAAACGTTAAATAAGGGACTTACAAAGGCGTGCAGTGTGGGATAAAAAAAGGTTATACAAAGACGAGAGCAAGGTTGAAAGACGTGATACGATGTATAAATGGATGAACTGAAAATTTATAGAGCACAAATATATCCTTGGAATAATTAAATACAAAGTACATTAAAATACCGTCTAATTGGTACAAGGCCAGCAGTTTTGAGGCAGAGAGGTTTAGTCGATTACATCGACTCTAGTACTTGACTGGTACTTTATTTTATCTACATTGAAAGATGAAAGACAAAGTTGACCTTGGCGAAATCTGAACTCAGAACGCAAATGCGGTTGAGTATTTTATCCTACACGCAAGCGATTGTCAGCTCGCCAAAGGAAATGAAACATGACGTCCATAGACGGAGGAAAGCCTACGAACTAGGTCAGGTTAGAACAGCCCATATTCCTACTCTGTAAAAGACCCTGAAACGATTTTAACTACATGTGCTGCACCTAGGCCTTTTGCCCTGCACCATAAAAAGTCTCATGCATTTTGTCTCAGTACCATCAACAAGGTACAACTCCACAAACAACCTTATGACCTCCGGCAGTTATTAGGACGTGAAAAACCTCTTGTCTACATGTCCCCGCTTTCCAACCCTGCTTTAGTCACTCGCCCATATTGTGATACAAAAGTGACAACCAGCCACAATCCATACTGTTTCTAATGTTCTTATCATCATCTATGTGTTTTTCTGACTGATATACTGGGGCACAAGTGGAGGCACAATGGCCCAGTGGTTAGGGTAGTGGACTCGCGGTCATAGGATCACGGTTTCGATTCCCAGACCGGGCGCTGTGTGTGTTTATTGAGCGAAAACACCTAAAGCTCCAGGAGGCTCCGGCAGGGGATGGTGGCGAACCCTGCTGTACTCTTCCACCACAACTTTCTCTCTCACTCTTACTTCCTGCTTCTGTTGTGCTTGTAATTCAAAGGGCCAGCCTTGTCACACTGTGTCACGCTGAATATCCCCGAGAACTATGTTAAGAGTACACGTGTCTGTGGAGTGCTCAGCCACTTGCACGTTAATTTCACGAGTAGGCTGTACCATCGATTGAATCAACTGGAACCCTCGACGTCGTAAGCGACGGAGTGCCAACAACAACTGGGGGAACAAGTAAATGGGCAGAGGAATATCTAACAATTTCAGTCTTTGTTTTATCGAAGTCTTCACTCTTCAGAATGCTGAAGATGATTCTATACCTCCCCACCACACATCTTTTTTTTCATTCTATAAAAAATTACTGCCAAAATTCAATGCAGTGCTTGCTGTAATCGCTGCTGCAACAGTAATTCCAAACTGCTGCCATATATGTATATATTTCATACAGCTTTATATTCTGATTTCAAATTCCACCAAGGTCAACTTTGGTTTTCATCTTTTCTGGGTCAATAAAATAAGTACCAGTTGAACACTGGGGTCAATGTAATGGACTTGTTGCCTCCCCCGAAATTGCTGGTCTTGTGTCAAGATTTAAAACTAATATGATAAAACAATGTTATGAAGCTTTTCTATATCTAAGAGATGAGGAATTATGTACGTTATTTACATTTGACGGATATTTGCCCTTATCTTGTTTGCCCATGGGCATATGGCATAGTGGTTAAGATCACAGGCTACTAACCCCAAGATTCTGAGTTCAATTCCAGGCAATGACCTGAATAATAATAATAATAATAATAATAATAATAATATCGAAAAATACCTTAGGAATGAGAACCAAGGTTCGAAATTTCCCCAAGACACCTGATGAATGCTGGAGGGTATATCAGCCGAAATGTTTACAACAAACAAGATGAGGATAAATATCCATCAAATGTAAATAATGTAAATGTTATGAAGGTATAAATATATTTATACATCAAAGTAAAAATAATGAAATTCATTTGATGGTGGGATTTCCAGAAGTCCTGCTAATTGTCATATTTGTGTTGTTCTATATAGCTTGTCTGCTTTGCATTTGTCTGATGACTAAATTATTAATTGCACGTGCATAGATCCACGAATAAAACAAAAATGAATAAATAAATGCATGTTTATATTTATTTATTTATTTATGTGTTTCAGCCAAGTGGCTGCGGTCATGCTGGTGCACCACCGTGATTTTCACGTTCCTTGCATGGCTCTTCTCCCCCACCTGACATGGTCCAATCAAGAGTTTTGATGGCACATCTGGTGTATAAGAGAATTTGACATAGCTGCCCTAAACTGCGTCTCATTACGAGCCATTGGTTCGTCTGGTATCGTGGAGAGGAAAGCGTCAAGTTTTGTCTTGAAGACCTCCGCATCCACGTCTTGCATGTCTCTCAAATGTTTTGGCAGGGCATTGAAGAGCTGAGGTCCTCTGAAACCGAGGCTGCTGCAGTATC